>NW_026115573.1:0-13505 GCF_001640805.2 Lates calcarifer | reverse complement strand
CGGTTGCGCTGACCCCTGCGAATTCCCCAAATGTGGGAGTCTCGACTGCATAATTTCTGGTAGTGGGGGACTGCGTTCGCGCTCTCCCCTGACCGCTACGTCAAAGGAAAACAAGGTGTCCCGGGTAGCTTCTTTTACTCGTAAGCGTGAAAGCGTGCTGCCAACTATGCCAGTTTTACGACTGCAGAGTCGGTGCTGTTGTCGGGCCGTGACGATTGGTGGGCGTTTCTGTATGTTACAAGCACACATGCCCCAGCCCCCGCCCCCGCCCCCAAAGGCGGGGCTTTCCGCCTAAGCCTAACCCTCCGCAAACCCCATTGGATAGCGCATGTGACAGTACGGGGCAGGGTAGCTGACGGGTGCGATCTGGGATTTGGAACGCGGCAGGCGCAAAGAGAGGCCTACCGTGACGGTGGTGGCTGGGACGACTGGGGTTCTCGGCTGCCCTCAAGGCGAAGGCCGTACTGACTCTGGTTTCTCTTCATAACGCACAAGTCTTTCGCCTTTTACTAAAGACTTCCGTGGAGAGGAACGCCAACGAGTTTAAGCTATTTTTGGTAGGTTTGGCCGTAAGGCTGAGCCCTTTGAGTGTGTGAAAAGTCAAACGGCTGTCTCCGCTAAGAACCAGGGGTGCAAAGTGGGGAGACTGGGTGGGGGTGCTAAGCAGCAGCCATTGTTAGGCTGGCTTGAAAACAGGGCACCGTGACAAGAGAGGATCGTGCCAAGAGCTTGGACGGAACACGAAACGCTTTGGACTCATCGCTTCTCGGCCTTTTGGCTAAGATCAAGTGTAGTATCTGTTCTTATCAGTTTAATATCTGATACGTCCCTACCCGGGGACCATATATTAAATTGATTTTTGGATCAGGGAGCCGGAACGGGGGCTTGCTCCTTCCACTCCACGCATCGACCCGGTATTGCATTACCTCCAGGTACGGTGCACATTCTCTGGAAACGTGCAATGTAACTATAGAGTTTTGTGGGGGGTTTTTTCCAGGGGAGTCCCTTGCTTTTCTCACATTCCTTTATCGATAGGGTACAAGTTGCTCAAAGCCCTGATGCGGTTACTGAGTCGTACGCTTAGTGGTGCACTCTTGATTTTTCCCTTCCCCGGAGGTTGATCAGGGTGTACCGTCTCTCTTTTGCAGCTGGAAAAGAAGGTAAAGTAAGCAGTTCTCTCTATATAAGGGGATAACGTGTCCAACAGACCTTTAGAGACGGGAGCATACACGGCTTATGCATTACTGTTTTTTGAAAAAAAAACAGGCACATTCCAGTTTGTCTGGGCCGAGCTCCGACCGGTGAGAAAAGTCAATAAAACCAGCAAAGTTTGTGCACCGCGCAACTTTGTCAAACTGCAGTATAGTGCTTGCAACGCCTCGGGGACAAGCCTCAGATGAGGGTCAGCTAATGCTGATGTCGCCGAACTCTGGCATTTGTGCAGTGTGGCCACCATCAGCCAGGGTGCTGTGTGTCTGGAACCGACCCCACCGTCTCTGACAACTCCAACTCATACTTACCTGGCAGGGGAGATACCATGATCAAGAAGGTGGTTCACCCAGGGCGAGGCTCAGCCATTGCACTCCGGTTGCGCTGACCCCTGCGAATTCCCCAAATGTGGGAGTCTCGACTGCATAATTTCTGGTAGTGGGGGACTGCGTTCGCGCTCTCCCCTGACCGCTACGTCAAAGGAAAACAAGGTGTCCCGGGTAGCTTCTTTTACTCGTAAGCGTGAAAGCGTGCTGCCAACTATGCCAGTTTTACGACTGCAGAGTCGGTGCTGTTGTCGGGCCGTGACGATTGGTGGGCGTTTCTGTATGTTACAAGCACACATGCCCCCGCCCCCGCCCCCCAAAGGCGGGGCTTTCCGCCTAAGCCTAACCCTCCGCAAACCCCATTGGATAGCGCATGTGACAGTACGGGGCAGGGTAGCTGACGGGTGCGATCTGGGATTTGGAACGCGGCAGGCGCAAAGAGAGGCCTACCGTGACGGTGGTGGCTGGGACGACTGGGGTTCTCGGCTGCCCTCAAGGCGAAGGCCGTACTGACTCTGGTTTCTCTTCATAACGCACAAGTCTTTCGCCTTTTACTAAAGACTTCCGTGGAGAGGAACGCCAACGAGTTTAAGCTATTTTTGGTAGGTTTGGCCGTAAGGCTGAGCCCTTTGAGTGTGTGAAAAGTCAAACGGCTGTCTCCGCTAAGAACCAGGGGTGCAAAGTGGGGAGACTGGGTGGGGGTGCTAAGCAGCAGCCATTGTTAGGCTGGCTTGAAAACAGGGCACCGTGACAAGAGAGGATCGTGCCAAGAGCTTGGACGGAACACGAAACGCTTTGGACTCATCGCTTCTCGGCCTTTTGGCTAAGATCAAGTGTAGTATCTGTTCTTATCAGTTTAATATCTGATACGTCCCTACCCGGGGACCATATATTAAATTGATTTTTGGATCAGGGAGCCGGAACGGGGGCTTGCTCCTTCCACTCCACGCATCGACCCGGTATTGCATTACCTCCAGGTACGGTGCACATTCTCTGGAAACGTGCAATGTAACTATAGAGTTTTGTGGGGGGTGTTTTTTCCAGGGGAGTCCCTTGCTTTTCTCACATTCCTTTATCGATAGGGTACAAGTTGCTCAAAGCCCTGATGCGGTTACTGAGTCGTACGCTTAGTGGTGCACTCTTGATTTTTCCCTTCCCCGGAGGTTGATCAGGGTGTACCGTCTCTCTTGCAGCTGGAAAAGAAGGTAAAGTAAGCAGTTCTCTCTATATAAGGGGATAACGTGTCCAACAGACCTTTAGAGACGGGAGCATACACGGCTTATGCATTACTGTTTTTTGAAAAAAAACAGGCACATTCCAGTTTGTCTGGGCCGAGCTCCGACCGGTGAGAAAAGTCAATAAAACCAGCAAAGTTTGTGCACGCGCAACTTTGTCAAACTGCAGTATAGTGCTTGCAACGCCTCGGCGACAAGCCTCAGATGAGGGTCAGCTAATGCTGATGTCGCCGAACTCTGGCATTGTGCAGTGTGGCCACCATCAGCCAGGGTGCTGTGTCTGGAACCGACCCCACCGTCTCTGACAACTCCAACTCATACTTACCTGGCAGGGGAGATACCATGATCAAGAAGGTGGTTCACCCAGGGCGAGGCTCAGCCATTGCACTCCGGTTGCGCTGACCCCTGCGAATTCCCCAAATGTGGGAGTCTCGACTGCATAATTTCTGGTAGTGGGGGACTGCGTTCGCGCTCTCCCCTGACCGCTACGTCAAAGGAAAACAAGGTGTCCCGGGTAGCTTCTTTTACTCGTAAGCGTGAAAGCGTGCTGCCAACTATGCCAGTTTTACGACTGCAGAGTCGGTGCTGTTGTCGGGCCGTGACGATTGGTGGGCGTTTCTGTATGTTACAAGCACACATGCCCCAGCCCCCGCCCCCGCCCCCAAAGGCGGGGCTTTCCGCCTAAGCCTAACCCTCCGCAAACCCCATTGGATAGCGCATGTGACAGTACGGGGCAGGGTAGCTGACGGGTGCGATCTGGGATTTGGAACGCGGCAGGCGCAAAAGAGGGCCTACCGTGACGGTGGTGGCTGGGACGACTGGGGTTCTCGGCTGCCCTCAAGGCGAAGGCCGTACTGACTCTGGTTTCTCTTCATAACGCACAAGTCTTTCGCCTTTTACTAAAGACTTCCGTGGAGAGGAACGCCAACGAGTTTAAGCTATTTTTGGTAGGTTTGGCCGTAAGGCTGAGCCCTTTGAGTGTGTGAAAAGTCAAACGGCTGTCTCCGCTAAGAACCAGGGTGCAAAGTGGGGAGACTGGGTGGGGGTGCTAAGCAGCAGCCATTGTTAGGCTGGCTTGAAAACAGGGCACCGTGACAAGGAGAGGATCGTGCCAAGAGCTTGGACGGAACACGAAACGCTTTGGACTCATCGCTTCTCGGCCTTTTGGCTAAGATCAAGTGTAGTATCTGTTTCTTATCAGTTTAATATCTGATACGTCCCCTACCCGGGGACCATATATTAAATTGATTTTTGGATCAGGGAGCCGGAACGGGGGCTTGCTCCTTCCACTCCACGCATCGACCCGGTATTGCATTACCTCCAGGTACGGTGCACATTCTCTGGAAACGTGCAATGTAACTATAGAGTTTTGTGGGGGGTGTTTTTTCCAGGGGAGTCCCTTGCTTTTCTCACATTCCTTTATCGATAGGGTACAAGTTGCTCAAAGCCCTGATGCGGTTACTGAGTCGTACGCTTAGTGGTGCACTCTTGATTTTTCCCTTCCCCGGAGGTTGATCAGGGTGTACCGTCTCTCTTTTGCAGCTGGAAAAGAAGGTAAAGTAAGCAGTTCCTCTCTATAGAAGGGATAACGTGTCCAACAGACCTTTAGAGACGGGGAGCATACACGGCTTATGCATTACTGTTTTTTGAAAAAAAAACAGGCACATTCCAGTTTGTCTGGGCCGAGCTCCGACCGGTGAGAAAAGTCAATAAAACCAGCAAAGTTTGTGCACCGCGCAACTTTGTCAAACTGCAGTATAGTGCTTGCAACGCCTCGGGACAAGCCTCAGATGAGGGTCAGCTAATGCTGATGTCGCCGAACTCTGGCATTGTGCAGTGTGGCCACCATCAGCCAGGGTGCTGTGTCTGGAACCGACCCCACCGTCTCTGACAACTCCAACTCATACTTACCTGGCAGGGGAGATACCATGATCAAGAAGGTGGTTCACCCAGGGCGAGGCTCAGCCATTGCACTCCGGTTGCGCTGACCCCTGCGAATTCCCCAAATGTGGGAGTCTCGACTGCATAATTTCTGGTAGTGGGGGACTGCGTTCGCGCTCTCCCCTGACCGCTACGTCAAAGGAAAACAAGGTGTCCCGGGTAGCTTCTTTTACTCGTAAGCGTGAAAGCGTGCTGCCAACTATGCCAGTTTTACGACTGCAGAGTCGGTGCTGTTGTCGGGCCGTGACGATTGGTGGGCGTTTCTGTATGTTACAAGCACACATGCCCCCGCCCCCGCCCCCCAAAGGCGGGGCTTTCCGCCTAAGCCTAACCCTCCGCAAACCCCATTGGATAGCGCATGTGACAGTACGGGGCAGGGTAGCTGACGGGTGCGATCTGGGATTTGGAACGCGGCAGGCGCAAAGAGAGGCCTACCGTGACGGTGGTGGCTGGGACGACTGGGGTTCTCGGCTGCCCTCAAGGCGAAGGCCGTACTGACTCTGGTTTCTCTTCATAACGCACAAGTCTTTCGCCTTTTACTAAAGACTTCCGTGGAGAGGAACGCCAACGAGTTTAAGCTATTTTTTGGTAGGTTTGGCCGTAAGGCTGAGCCCTTTGAGTGTGTGAAAAGTCAAACGGCTGTCTCCGCTAAGAACCAGGGGTGCAAAGTGGGGAGACTGGGTGGGGGTGCTAAGCAGCAGCCATTGTTAGGCTGGCTTGAAAACAGGGCACCGTGACAAGAGAGGATCGTGCCAAGAGCTTGGACGGAACACGAAACGCTTTGGACTCATCGCTTCTCGGCCTTTTGGCTAAGATCAAGTGTAGTATCTGTTCTTATCAGTTTAATATCTGATACGTCCCCTACCCGGGGACCATATATTAAATTGATTTTTGGATCAGGGAGCCGGAACGGGGGCTTGCTCCTTCCACTCCACGCATCGACCCGGTATTGCATTACCTCCAGGTACGGTGCACATTCTCTGGAAACGTGCAATGTAACTATAGAGTTTTGTGGGGGGTGTTTTTTCCAGGGGAGTCCCTTGCTTTTCTCACATTCCTTTATCGATAGGGTACAAGTTGCTCAAAGCCCTGATGCGGTTACTGAGTCGTACGCTTAGTGGTGCACTCTTGATTTTTCCCTTCCCCGGAGGTTGATCAGGGTGTACCGTCTCTCTTTTGCAGCTGGAAAAGAAGGTAAAGTAAGCAGTTCCCTCTATAGAAGGGGATAACGTGTCCAACAGACCTTTAGAGACGGGAGCATACACGGCTTATGCATTACTGTTTTTTGAAAAAAAACAGGCACATTCCAGTTTGTCTGGGCCGAGCTCCGACCGGTGAGAAAAGTCAATAAAACCAGCAAAGTTTGTGCACCGCGCAACTTTGTCAAACTGCAGTATAGTGCTTGCAACGCCTCGGGCGACAAGCCTCAGATGAGGGTCAGCTAATGCTGATGTCGCCGAACTCTGGCATTGTGCAGTGTGGCCACCATCAGCCAGGGTGCTGTGTCTGGAACCGACCCCACCGTCTCTGACAACTCCAACTCATACTTACCTGGCAGGGGAGATACCATGATCAAGAAGGTGGTTCACCCAGGGCGAGGCTCAGCCATTGCACTCCGGTTGCGCTGACCCCTGCGAATTCCCCAAATGTGGGAGTCTCGACTGCATAATTTCTGGTAGTGGGGGACTGCGTTCGCGCTCTCCCCTGACCGCTACGTCAAAGGAAAACAAGGTGTCCCGGGTAGCTTCTTTTACTCGTAAGCGTGAAAGCGTGCTGCCAACTATGCCAGTTTTACGACTGCAGAGTCGGTGCTGTTGTCGGGCCGTGACGATTGGTGGGCGTTTCTGTATGTTACAAGCACACATGCCCCAGCCCCCGCCCCCGCCCCCCAAAGGCGGGGCTTTCCGCCTAAGCCTAACCCTCCGCAAACCCCATTGGATAGCGCATGTGACAGTACGGGGCAGGGTAGCTGACGGGTGCGATCTGGGATTTGGAACGCGGCAGGCGCAAAGAGAGGCCTACCGTGACGGTGGTGGCTGGGACGACTGGGGTTCTCGGCTGCCCTCAAGGCGAAGGCCGTACTGACTCTGGTTTCTCTTCATAACGCACAAGTCTTTCGCCTTTTACTAAAGACTTCCGTGGAGAGGAACGCCAACGAGTTTAAGCTATTTTTGGTAGGTTTGGCCGTAAGGCTGAGCCCTTTGAGTGTGTGAAAAGTCAAACGGCTGTCTCCGCTAAGAACCAGGGGTGCAAAGTGGGGAGACTGGGTGGGGGTGCTAAGCAGCAGCCATTGTTAGGCTGGCTTGAAAACAGGGCACCGTGACAAGAGAGGATCGTGCCAAGAGCTTGGACGGAACACGAAACGCTTTGGACTCATCGCTTCTCGGCCTTTTGGCTAAGATCAAGTGTAGTATCTGTTCTTATCAGTTTAATATCTGATACGTCCCCTACCCGGGGACCATATATTAAATTGATTTTTGGATCAGGGAGCCGGAACGGGGGCTTGCTCCTTCCACTCCACGCATCGACCCGGTATTGCATTACCTCCAGGTACGGTGCACATTCTCTGGAAACGTGCAATGTAACTATAGAGTTTTGTGGGGGGTGTTTTTTCCAGGGGAGTCCCTTGCTTTTCTCACATTCCTTTATCGATAGGGTACAAGTTGCTCAAAGCCCTGATGCGGTTACTGAGTCGTACGCTTAGTGGTGCACTCTTGATTTTTCCCTTCCCCGGAGGTTGATCAGGGTGTACCGTCTCTCTTTTGCAGCTGGAAAAGAAGGTAAAGTAAGCAGTTCCCTCTATAGAAGGGGATAACGTGTCCAACAGACCTTTAGAGACGGGAGCATACACGGCTTATGCATTACTGTTTTTTGAAAAAAAACAGGCACATTCCAGTTTGTCTGGGCCGAGCTCCGACCGGTGAGAAAAGTCAATAAAACCAGCAAAGTTTGTGCACCGCGCAACTTTGTCAAACTGCAGTATAGTGCTTGCAACGCCTCGGGGACAAGCCTCAGATGAGGGTCAGCTAATGCTGATGTCGCCGAACTCTGGCATTGTGCAGTGTGGCCACCATCAGCCAGGGTGCTGTGTCTGGAACCGACCCCACCGTCTCTGACAACTCCAACTCATACTTACCTGGCAGGGGAGATACCATGATCAAGAAGGTGGTTCACCCAGGGCGAGGCTCAGCCATTGCACTCCGGTTGCGCTGACCCCTGCGAATTCCCCAAATGTGGGAGTCTCGACTGCATAATTTCTGGTAGTGGGGGACTGCGTTCGCGCTCTCCCCTGACCGCTACGTCAAAGGAAAACAAGGTGTCCCGGGTAGCTTCTTTTACTCGTAAGCGTGAAAGCGTGCTGCCAACTATGCCAGTTTTACGACTGCAGAGTCGGTGCTGTTGTCGGGCCGTGACGATTGGTGGGCGTTTCTGTATGTTACAAGCACACATGCCCCCGCCCCCGCCCCCCCAAAGGCGGGGCTTTCCGCCTAAGCCTAACCCTCCGCAAACCCCATTGGATAGCGCATGTGACAGTACGGGGCAGGGTAGCTGACGGGTGCGATCTGGGATTTGGAACGCGGCAGGCGCAAAGAGAGGCCTACCGTGACGGTGGTGGCTGGGACGACTGGGGTTCTCGGCTGCCCTCAAGGCGAAGGCCGTACTGACTCTGGTTTCTCTTCATAACGCACAAGTCTTTCGCCTTTTACTAAAGACTTCCGTGGAGAGGAACGCCAACGAGTTTAAGCTATTTTTGGTAGGTTTGGCCGTAAGGCTGAGCCCTTTGAGTGTGTGAAAAGTCAAACGGCTGTCTCCGCTAAGAACCAGGGGTGCAAAGTGGGGAGACTGGGTGGGGGTGCTAAGCAGCAGCCATTGTTAGGCTGGCTTGAAAACAGGGCACCGTGACAAGAGAGGATCGTGCCAAGAGCTTGGACGGAACACGAAACGCTTTGGACTCATCGCTTCTCGGCCTTTTGGCTAAGATCAAGTGTAGTATCTGTTCTTATCAGTTTAATATCTGATACGTCCCCTACCCGGGGACCATATATTAAATTGATTTTTGGATCAGGGAGCCGGAACGGGGGCTTGCTCCTTCCACTCCACGCATCGACCCGGTATTGCATTACCTCCAGGTACGGTGCACATTCTCTGGAAACGTGCAATGTAACTATAGAGTTTTGTGGGGGGTGTTTTTTCCAGGGGAGTCCCTTGCTTTTCTCACATTCCTTTATCGATAGGGTACAAGTTGCTCAAAGCCCTGATGCGGTTACTGAGTCGTACGCTTAGTGGTGCACTCTTGATTTTTCCCTTCCCCGGAGGTTGATCAGGGTGTACCGTCTCTCTTTTGCAGCTGGAAAAGAAGGTAAAGTAAGCAGTTCCCTCTATAGAAGGGATAACGTGTCCAACAGACCTTTAGAGACGGGAGCATACACGGCTTATGCATTACTGTTTTTTGAAAAAAAACAGGCACATTCCAGTTTGTCTGGGCCGAGCTCCGACCGGTGAGAAAAGTCAATAAAACCAGCAAAGTTTGTGCACCGCGCAACTTTGTCAAACTGCAGTATAGTGCTTGCAACGCCTCGGCGACAAGCCTCAGATGAGGGTCAGCTAATGCTGATGTCGCCGAACTCTGGCATTGTGCAGTGTGGCCACCATCAGCCAGGGTGCTGTGTCTGGAACCGACCCCACCGTCTCTGACAACTCCAACTCATACTTACCTGGCAGGGGAGATACCATGATCAAGAAGGTGGTTCACCCAGGGCGAGGCTCAGCCATTGCACTCCGGTTGCGCTGACCCCTGCGAATTCCCCAAATGTGGGAGTCTCGACTGCATAATTTCTGGTAGTGGGGGACTGCGTTCGCGCTCTCCCCTGACCGCTACGTCAAAGGAAAACAAGGTGTCCCGGGTAGCTTCTTTTACTCGTAAGCGTGAAAGCGTGCTGCCAACTATGCCAGTTTTACGACTGCAGAGTCGGTGCTGTTGTCGGGCCGTGACGATTGGTGGGCGTTTCTGTATGTTACAAGCACACATGCCCCCGCCCCCGCCCCCAAAGGCGGGGCTTTCCGCCTAAGCCTAACCCTCCGCAAACCCCATTGGATAGCGCATGTGACAGTACGGGGCAGGGTAGCTGACGGGTGCGATCTGGGATTTGGAACGCGGCAGGCGCAAAGAGAGGCCTACCGTGACGGTGGTGGCTGGGACGACTGGGGTTCTCGGCTGCCCTCAAGGCGAAGGCCGTACTGACTCTGGTTTCTCTTCATAACGCACAAGTCTTTCGCCTTTTACTAAAGACTTCCGTGGAGAGGAACGCCAACGAGTTTAAGCTATTTTTGGTAGGTTTGGCCGTAAGGCTGAGCCCTTTGAGTGTGTGAAAAGTCAAACGGCTGTCTCCGCTAAGAACCAGGGGTGCAAAGTGGGGAGACTGGGTGGGGGTGCTAAGCAGCAGCCATTGTTAGGCTGGCTTGAAAACAGGGCACCGTGACAAGAGAGGATCGTGCCAAGAGCTTGGACGAACACGAAACGCTTTGGACTCATCGCTTCTCGGCCTTTTGGCTAAGATCAAGTGTAGTATCTGTTCTTATCAGTTTAATATCTGATACGTCCCCTACCTGGGGACCATATATTAAATTGATTTTTGGATCAGGGAGCCGGAACGGGGGCTTGCTCCTTCCACTCCACGCATCGACCCGGTATTGCATTACCTCCAGGTACGGTGCACATTCTCTGGAAACGTGCAATGTAACTATAGAGTTTTGTGGGGGGTGTTTTTTCCAGGGGAGTCCCTTGCTTTTCTCACATTCCTTTATCGATAGGGTACAAGTTGCTCAAAGCCCTGATGCGGTTACTGAGTCGTACGCTTAGTGGTGCACTCTTGATTTTTCCCTTCCCCGGAGGTTGATCAGGGTGTACCGTCTCTCTTTTGCAGCTGGAAAAGAAGGTAAAGTAAGCAGTTCCCTCTATAGAAGGGGATAACGTGTCCAACAGACCTTTAGAGACGGGAGCATACACGGCTTATGCATTACTGTTTTTTGAAAAAAAACAGGCACATTCCAGTTTGTCTGGGCCGAGCTCTGACCGGTGAGAAAAGTCAATAAAACCAGCAAAGTTTGTGCACCGCGCAACTTTGTCAAACTGCAGTATAGTGCTTGCAACGCCTCGGCGACAAGCCTCAGATGAGGGTCAGCTAATGCTGATGTCGCCGAACTCTGGCATTGTGCAGTGTGGCCACCATCAGCCAGGGTGCTGTGTCTGGAACCGACCCCACCGTCTCTGACAACTCCAACTCATACTTACCTGGCAGGGGAGATACCATGATCAAGAAGGTGGTTCACCCAGGGCGAGGCTCAGCCATTGCACTCCGGTTGCGCTGACCCCTGCGAATTCCCCAAATGTGGGAGTCTCGACTGCATAATTTCTGGTAGTGGGGGACTGCGTTCGCGCTCTCCCCTGACCGCTACGTCAAAGGAAAACAAGGTGTCCCGGGTAGCTTCTTTTACTCGTAAGCGTGAAAGCGTGCTGCCAACTATGCCAGTTTTACGACTGCAGAGTCGGTGCTGTTGTCGGGCCGTGACGATTGGTGGGCGTTTCTGTATGTTACAAGCACACATTCCCCCGCCCCCGCCCCCCAAAGGCGGGGCTTTCCGCCTAACTATAGAGTTTTGTGGGGGGTGTTTTTTCCAGGGGAGTCCCTTGCTTTTCTCACATTCCTTTATCGATAGGGTACAAGTTGCTCAAAGCCCTGATGCGGTTACTGAGTCGTACGCTTAGTGGTGCACTCTTGATTTTTCCCTTCCCCGGAGGTTGATCAGGGTGTACCGTCTCTCTTTTGCAGCTGGAAAAGAATGCTGATGTCGCCGAACTCTGGCATTGTGCAGTGTGGCCACCATCAGCCAGGGTGCTGTGTCTGGAACCGACCCCACCGTCTCTGACAACTCCAACTCATACTTACCTGGCAGGGGAGATACCATGATCAAGAAGGTGGTTCACCCAGGGCGAGGCTCAGCCATTGCACTCCGGTTGCGCTGACCCCTGCGAATTCCCCAAATGTGGGAGTCTCGACTGCATAATTTCTGGTAGTGGGGGACTGCGTTCGCGCTCTCCCCTGACCGCTACGTCAAAGGAAAACAAGGTGTCCCGGGTAGCTTCTTTTACTCGTAAGCATGAAAGCGTGCTGCCAACTATGCCAGTTTTACGACTGCAGAGTCGGTGCTGTTGTCGGGCCGTGACGATTGGTGGGCTTTTCTGTATGTTACAAGCACACATGCCCCCGCCCCCGCCCCCCAAAGGCGGGGCTTTCCGCCTAAGCCTAACCCTCCGCAAACCCCATTGGATAGCGCATGTGACAGTACGGGGCAGGGTAGCTGATGGGTGCGATCTGGGATTTGGAACGCGGCAGGCGCAAAGAGACGCCTACCGTGACGGTGGTGGCTGGGACGACTGGGGTTCTCGGGCTGCCCTCCAAGGCGAAGGCTGTACTGACTCTGGTTTCTCTTCATAACGCACAAGTCTTTCGCCTTTTACTAAAGACTTCCGTGGAGAGGAACGCCAACGAGTTTAAGCTATTTTTGGTAGGTTTGGCCGTAAGGCTGAGCCCTTTGAGTGTGTGAAAAGTCAAACGGCTGTCTCCGCTAAGAACCAGGGGTGCAAAGTGGGGAGACTGGGTGGGGTGGCTAAGCAGCAGCCATTGTTAGGCTGGCTTGAAAACAGGGGCACCGTGACAAGAGAGGATCGTGCCAAGAGCTTGGACGGAACACGAAACGCTTTGGACTCATCGCTTCTCGGCCTTTTGGCTAAGATCAAGTGTAGTATCTGTTCTTATCAGTTTAATATCTGATACGTCCCCTACCCGGGGACCATATATTAAATTGATTTTTGGATCAGGGAGCCGGAACGGGGGCTTGCTCCTTCCACTCCACGCATCGACCCCGGTATTGCATTACCTCCAGGTACGGTGCACGTTCTCTGGAAACGTGCAATGTAACTATAGAGTTTTGTGGGGGGTGTTTTTTTCCAGGGGAGTCCCTTGCTTTTCTCACATTCCTTTATCGATAGGGTACAAGTTGCTCAAAGCCCTGATGCGGTTACTGAGTCGTACGCTTAGTGGTGCACTCTTGATTTTTCCCTTCCCCGGAGGTTGATCAGGGTGTACCGTCTCTCTTTTGCAGCTGGAAAAGAAGGTAAAGTAAGCAGTTCCCTCTATAGAAGGGGATAACGTGTCCAACAGACCTTTAGAGACGGGAGCATACACGGCTTATGCATTACTGTTTTTTGAAAAAAAACAGGCACATTCCAGTTTGTCTGGGCCGAGCTCCGACCGGTGAGAAAAGTCAATAAAACCAGCAAAGTTTGTGCACCGCGCAACTTTGTCAAACTGCAGTATAGTGCTTGCAACGCCTCGGGGACAAGCCTCAGATGAGGGTCAGCTAATGCTGATGTCGCCGAACTCTGGCATTGTGCAGTGTGGCCACCATCAGCCAGGGTGCTGTGTCTGGAACCGACCCCACCGTCTCTGACAACTCCAACTCATACTTACCTGGCAGGGGAGATACCATGATCAAGAAGGTGGTTCACCAGGGCGAGGCTCAGCCATTGCACTCCGGTTGCGCTGACCCTGCGAATTCCCCAAATGTGGGAGTCTCGACTGCATAATTTCTGGTAGTGGGGGACTGCGTTCGCGCTCTCCCCTGACCGCTACGTCAAAGGAAAACAAGGTGTCCCGGGTAGCTTCTTTTACTCGTAAGCGTGAAAGCGTGCTGCCAACTATGCCAGTTTTACGACTGCAGAGTCGGTGCTGTT
>NW_026115572.1:0-12845 GCF_001640805.2 Lates calcarifer | reverse complement strand
AGGACTCACAGTGAGTCCCGCGTCTGAAATTCTCCTGTCTCGACTTCTGCTCACAGTGATTCCCGCGTCTGACAGTCTGTCTCGGCTTCTGCTCACAGCGAGTCCCGCGTCTGAAGGTCCTGCTGTCTCGGCTTCTGCTCACAGCGAGTACCGGTTCTGAAGGTCCTTCCTGTCTCGGCTTCTGCTCGCTCATTAAACTCAGAATGAAAAACTGCTGTCTAGTGAAAGGAGAGGGAAAGTAAAATCTCATTCACGTTTATATGAATATTGGTCCAATTCTAATTTTCATGAACTGTAGGGATGGATGGAAACAGTCCGTGACCGAGGGGAAACATTTTCCCGTCTGTCGACTCACAGTGAGTACCGCGTCTGAAAGTCCTCCTGTCTCGGCTTCTGCTCACAGCGAGTACCGGTTCTGAAGGTCCTTCCTGTCTCGGCTTCTGCTCGCTCATTAAACTCAGAATGAAAAACTGCTGTCTAGTGAAAGGAGAGGGAAAGTAAAATCTCATTCACTTTTATATGAATATTGGTCAAATTCTATTGATCATGTACAGTCGGGATGTATGGAAAGTGTGAGCCGCCGAGGGGGATCTTTTTCCCGTCTGTCGACTCACATTGAGTCCCGCGTCTGAAAGTCCTCCTGTCTCGGCTTCTGCTCGCTCATTAAGCTCAGAATTATCAAATGCTGTCTCCAGTGAACGGAGAAGAGAAGATGAGATTTCAGCCACTTTACTATGAATATTGGTCCAATTCTAATTTTCATGAACTGTAGGGATGGATGGAAACAGTCCGTGACCGAGGGGAAACATTTTTCCCGTCTGTGAACTCACAGTGAGTCCCGCGTCTGAAAGTCTTGCTGTCTCGGATTCTGCTCACGGTGATTCCCGCGTCTGAAAGTCCTCCTGTCTCGGCTTCTGCTCGCTCACTAAGCTCAGAATGAAAAACTGCTGTCTAGTGAATGGAGAGGAGAAAGTAAAATCTCAGCCAATTTAATAAAAGTGTTTGTCAAATTCTAATGTTCATCAACAATCTGGGTGTATGAAAGTGGCCGAGGGAGATCTTTTTCCCTTCTGTGGACTCACACTGAGTATGGTATCTGAAAGTCTTCGTGTATCCGCTTCTGCTCTCTCATTAAGCTCACAATTAACGACTGCTGTCTCATGTGGAAGGAGAGACCTTCTTTAGAGGCTGCATTTCAGACCAGTGTGTGAAAAAGCCCGAAAATCCACGTATCGCTGCTCAATATCTAATGTTTATCAACTTTCATTTCATCAATAAACAAAATAGACAGCAGTCTGAGGCCAGTGAGTCAACATCTGCGTTTTACTCCTTTCTGTCGCTGATAAAGCTCACAATTAACAAATGCTGTCTCCAGCGAAAGGAGAGGAGAAAATGACAATTCAGCCACTTTAATATGAATGTTTGTTGAATTCGAATGGTTGTGAATGATCTGGGTGTATGGAAACGGTCAGCGGCCGACCGGGATATTTTCCCTTCTGAGGACTCACAGTGAGTCCCGCGTCTGAAATTCCTCCTGTCTCGACTTCTGCTCACAGTGATTCCCGCGTCTGACAGTGCGCCTGTCTCGGCTTCTGCTCACAGCGAGTCCCGCGTCTGAAGGTCCTGCTGTCTCGGCTTCTGCTCACAGCGAGTACCGGTTCTGAAGGTCCTTCCTGTCTCGGCTTCTGCTCGCTCATTAAACTCAGAATGAAAAACTGCTGTCTAGTGAAAGGAGAGGGGAAAGTAAAATCTCATTCACGTTTATATGAATATTGGTCCAATTCTAATTTTCATGAACTGTAGGGATGGATGGAAACAGTCCGTGACCGAGGGAAACATTTTCCCGTCTGTCGACTCACAGTGAGTACCGCGTCTGAAAGTCCTCCTGTCTCGGCTTCTGCTCACAGCGAGTACCGGTTCTGAAGGTCCTTCCTGTCTCGGCTTCTGCTCGCTCATTAAACTCAGAATGAAAAACTGCTGTCTAGTGAAAGGAGAGGGGAAAGTAAAATCTCATTCACTTTTATATGAATATTGTCAAATTCTATTGATCATGTACAGTCGGGATGTATGGAAAGTGTGAGCCGCCGAGGGGGATCTTTTTCCCGTCTGTCGACTCACATTGAGTCCCCGCGTCTGAAAGTCCTCCTGTCTCGGCTTCTGCTCGCTCATTAAGCTCAGAATTATCAAATGCTGTCTCCAGTGAACGGGAGAAGAGAAGATGAGATTTCAGCCACTTTACTATGAATATTGGCTCCAATTCTAATTTTCATGAACTGTAGGGATGGATGGAAACAGTCCGTGACCGGACGGGGAAACATTTTCCCCGTCTGTGAACTCACAGTGAGTCCCGCGTCTGAAAGTCTTGCTGTCTCGGATTCTGCTCACGGTGATTCCCGCGTCTGAAAGTCCTCCTGTCTCGGCTTCTGCTCGCTCACTAAGCTCAGAATGAAAAACTGCTGTCTAGTGAATGGAGAGGAGAAAGTAAAATCTCAGCCAATTTAATAAAAGTGTTTGTCAAATTCTAAATGTTCATCAACAATCTGGGTGTATGAAAGTGGCCGAGGGAGATCTTTTTCCCTTCTGTGGACTCACACTGAGTATGGTATCTGAAAGTCTTCGTGTATCCGCTTCTGCTCTCTCATTAAGCTCACAATTAACGACTGCTGTCTCATGTGAAAGGAGAGACCTTCTTTAGAGGCCTGCATTTCAGACCAGTGTGTGAAAAAAGCCCGAAAATCCACGTATCGCTGCTCAATATCTAATGTTTATCAACTTTCATTTCATCAATAAACAAAATAGACAGCAGTCTGAGGCCAGTGAGTCAACATCTGCGTTTTACTCTTTCTGTCGCTGATAAAGCTCACAATTAACAAATGCTGTCTCCAGCGAAAGGAGAGGAGAAAATGACAATTCAGCCACTTTAATATGAATGTTTGTTGAATTCGAATGGTTGTGAATGATCTGGGTGTATGGAAACGGTCAGCGCCGACCGGGATATTTTCCCTTCTGAGGACTCACAGTGAGTCCCGCGTCTGAAATTCCTCCTGTCTCGACTTCTGCTCACAGTGATTCCCGCGTCTGACAGTGCGCCTGTCTCGGCTTCTGCTCACAGCGAGTCCCGCGTCTGAAAGGTCCTGCCTGTCTCGGCTTCTGCTCACAGCGAGTACCGGTTCTGAAGGTCCTTCCCTGTCTCGGCTTCTGCTCGCTCATTAAACTCAGAATGAAAAACTGCTGGTCTAAGTGAAAGGAGAAGGGAAAAGTAAATCTCATTCACTGTTGTATATGTAATATTTGGTCCAAATTCTAATTGTATCATCGATACATGTCGAGGGAATGGATGGAAACAGTCGTGACCCCGAGGGGGAAACATTTTCCCGTCTGTCGAACTCACAGTGAGTCCCGCGTCTGAAAGTCCTCCTGTCTCGCTTCTGCTCACAGCCGGTTCCTTCCTGTCTCGGCTTCTGCTCGCTCATTAAACTCAGAATGAAAAACTGCTGTCTAGTGAAAGGAGAGGGGAAAGTAAAATCTCATTCACTTTTATATGAATATTGGTCAAATTCTATTGATCATGTACAGTCGGGATGTATGGAAAGTGTGAGCCGCCGAGGGGGATCTTTTCCCGTCTGTCGACTCACATTGAGTCCCGCGTCTGAAAGTCCTCCTGTCTCGGCTTCTGCTCGCTCATTAAGCTCAGAATTATCAAATGCTGTCTCCAGTGAACGGAGAAGAGAAGATGAGATTTCAGCCACTTTACTATGAATATTGGTCCAATTCTAATTTTCATGAACTGGGATGGATGGAAACAGTCCGTGACCGAGGGGAAACATTTTCCCGTCTGTGAACTCACAGTGAGTCCCGCGTCTGAAAGTCTTGCTGTCTCGGATTCTGCTCACGGTGATTCCCGCGTCTGAAAGTCTCCTGTCTCGGCTTCTGCTCGCTCACTAAGCTCAGAATGAAAAACTGCTGTCTAGTGAATGGAGAGGAGAAAGTAAAATCTCAGCCAATTTAATAAAAGTGTTTGTCAAATTCTAATGTTCATCAACAATCTGGGTGTATGAAAGTGGCCGAGGGAGATCTTTTTCCCTTCTGTGGACTCACACTGAGTATGGTATCTGAAAGTCTTCGTGTATCCGCTTCTGCTCTCTCATTAAGCTCACAATTAACGACTGCTGTCTCATGTGGAAGGAGAGACCTTCTTTAGGCTGCATTTCAGACCAGTGTGTGAAAAAGCCCGAAAATCCACGTATCGCTGCTCAATATCTAATGTTTATCAACTTTCATTTCATCAATAAACAAAATAGACAGCAGTCTGAGGCCAGTGAGTCAACATCTGCGTTTTACTCTTTCTGTCGCTGATAAAGCTCACAATTAACAAATGCTGTCTCCAGCGAAAGGAGAGAAAATGACAATTCAGCCACTTTATGAATGTTTGAATTCGAATGGTTGTGAATGATCTGGGTGTATGGAAACGGTCAGCGGCCGAGATTCCTCCTGTCTCGACTTCTGGTGATTCCCTCTGACAACTTCTGCTTCCCCCTGCTGTCTCGGCTTCTGCTCACAGCGAGTACCGGTTCTGAAGGTCCTTCCTGTCTCGGCTTCTGCTCGCTCATTAAACTCAGAATGAAAAACTGCTGTCTAGTGAAAGGAGAGGGGAAAGTAAATCTCATTCACGTTTATATGAATAGGTCCAATTCTAATTTTCATGAACTGTAGGGATGGATGGAAACAGTCCGTGACCGAGGGGAAACATTTTCCCGTCTGTCGACTCACAGTGAGTACCGCGTCTGAAAGTCCTCCTGTCTCGGCTTCTGCTCACAGCGAGTACCGGTTCTGAAGGTCCTTCCTGTCTCGGCTTCTGCTCGCTCATTAAACTCAGAATGAAAAACTGCTGTCTAGTGAAAGGAGAGGGGAAAGTAAAATCTCATTCACTTTTATATGAATATTGGTCAAATTCTATTGATCATGTACAGTCGGGATGTATGGAAAGTGTGAGCCGCCGGGGGATTTTTCCCTGTCGACTCACATTGAGTCCCGCGTCTGAAAGTCCTCCTGTCTCGGCTTCTGCTCGCTCATTAAGCTCAGAATTATCAAATGCTGTCTCCAGTGAACGGAGAAGAGAAGATGAGATTTCAGCCACTTTACTATGAATATTGGTCCAATTCTAATTTTCATGAACTGTAGGGATGGATGGAAACAGTCCGTGACCGAGGGGAAACATTTTCCCGTCTGTGAACTCACAGTGAGTCCCGCGTCTGAAAGTCTTGCTGTCTCGGATTCTGCTCACGGTGATTCCCGCGTCTGAAAGTCCTCCTGTCTCGGCTTCTGCTCGCTCACTAAGCTCAGAATGAAAAACTGCTGTCTAGTGAATGGAGAGGAGAAAGTAAAATCTCAGCCAATTTAATAAAAGTGTTTGTCAAATTCTAATGTTCATCAACAATCTGGGTGTATGAAAGTGGCCGAGGGAGATCTTTTTCCCTTCTGTGGACTCACACTGAGTATGGTATCTGAAAGTCTTCGTGTATCCGCTTCTGCTCTCTCATTAAGCTCACAATTAACGACTGCTGTCTCATGTGGAAGGAGAGACCTTCTTTAGAGGCTGCATTTCAGACCAGTGTGTGAAAAAGCCCGAAAATCCACGTATCGCTGCTCAATATCTAATGTTTATCAACTTTCATTTCATCATAAACAAAATAGACAGCAGTCTGAGGCCAGTGAGTCAACATCTGCGTTTTACTCCTTTCTGTCGCTGATAAAGCTCACAATTAACAAATGCTGTCTCCAGCGAAAGGAGAGGAGAAAATGACAATTCAGCCACTTTAATATGAATGTTTGAATTCGAATGGTTGTGAATGATCTGGGTGTATGGAAACGGTCAGCGGCCGACCGGGATATTTTCCCTTCTGAGGACTCACAGTGAGTCCCGCGTCTGAAATTCCTCCTGTCTCGACTTCTGCTCACAGTGATTCCCGCGTCTGACAGTGCGCCTGTCTCGGCTTCTGCTCACAGCGAGTCCCGCGTCTGAAGGTCCTGCTGTCTCGGCTTCTGCTCACAGCGAGTACCGGTTCTGAAGGTCCTTCCTGTCTCGGCTTCTGCTCGCTCATTAAACTCAGAATGAAAAACTGCTGTCTAGTGAAAGGAGAGGGAAAGTAAAATCTCATTCACGTTTATATGAATATTGGTCCAATTCTAATTTTCATGAACTGTAGGGATGGATGGAAACAGTCCGTGACCGAGGGGAAACATTTTCCCGTCTGTCGACTCACAGTGAGTACCGCGTCTGAAAGTCCTCCTGTCTCGGCTTCTGCTCACAGCGAGTACCGGTTCTGAAGGTCCTTCCTGTCTCGGCTTCTGCTCGCTCATTAAACTCAGAATGAAAAACTGCTGTCTAGTGAAAGGAGAGGGGAAAGTAAAATCTCATTCACTTTTATATGAATATTGGTCAAATTCTATTGATCATGTACAGTCGGGATGTATGGAAAGTGTGAGCCGCCGAGGGGGATCTTTTTCCCGTCTGTCGACTCACATTGAGTCCCGCGTCTGAAAGTCCTCCTGTCTCGGCTTCTGCTCGCTCATTAAGCTCAGAATTATCAAATGCTGTCTCCAGTGAACGGAGAAGAGAAGATGAGATTTCAGCCACTTTACTATGAATATTGGTCCAATTCTAATTTTCATGAACTGTAGGGATGGATGGAAACAGTCCGTGACCGAGGGGAAACATTTTCCCGTCTGTGAACTCACAGTGAGTCCCGCGTCTGAAAGTCTTGCTGTCTCGGATTCTGCTCACGGTGATTCCCGCGTCTGAAAGTCCTCCTGTCTCGGCTTCTGCTCGCTCACTAAGCTCAGAATGAAAAACTGCTGTCTAGTGAATGGAGAGGAGAAAGTAAAATCTCAGCCAATTTAATAAAAGTGTTTGTCAAATTCTAATGTTCATCAACAATCTGGGTGTATGAAAGTGGCCGAGGGAGATCTTTTTCCCTTCTGTGGACTCACACTGAGTATGGTATCTGAAAGTCTTCGTGTATCCGCTTCTGCTCTCTCATTAAGCTCACAATTAACGACTGCTGTCTCATGTGGAAGGAGAGACCTTCTTTAGAGGCTGCATTTCAGACCAGTGTGTGAAAAAGCCCGAAAATCCACGTATCGCTGCTCAATATCTAATGTTTATTTCATTTCATCAATAAACAAAATAGACAGCAGTCTGAGGCCAGTGAGTCAACATCTGCGTTTTACTCCTTTCTGTCGCTGATAAAGCTCACAATTAACAAATGCTGTCTCCAGCGAAAGGAGAGGAGAAAATGACAATTCAGCCACTTTAATATGAATGTTTGTTGAATTCGAATGGTTGTGAATGATCTGGGTGTATGGAAACGGTCAGCCCGACCGGGATATTTTCCCTTCTGAGGACTCACAGTGAGTCCCGCGTCTGAAATTCCTCCTGTCTCGACTTCTGCTCACAGTGATTCCCGCGTCTGACAGTGCGCCTGTCTCGGCTTCTGCTCACAGCGAGTCCCGCGTCTGAAGGTCCTGCTGTCTCGGCTTCTGCTCACAGCGAGTACCGGTTCTGAAGGTCCTTCCTGTCTCGGCTTCTGCTCGCTCATTAAACTCAGAATGAAAAACTGCTGTCTAGTGAAAGGAGAGGGGAAAGTAAAATCTCATTCACGTTTATATGAATATTGGTCCAATTCTAATTTTCATGAACTGTAGGGATGGATGGAAACAGTCCGTGACCGAGGGGAAACATTTTCCCGTCTGTCGACTCACAGTGAGTACCGCGTCTGAAAGTCCTCCTGTCTCGGCTTCTGCTCACAGCGAGTACCGGTTCTGAAGGTCCTTCCTGTCTCGGCTTCTGCTCGCTCATTAAACTCAGAATGAAAAACTGCTGTCTAGTGAAAGGAGAGGGGAAAGTAAAATCTCATTCACTTTTATATGAATATTGGTCAAATTCTATTGATCATGTACAGTCGGGATGTATGGAAAGTGTGAGCCGCCGAGGGGGATCTTTTTCCCGTCTGTCGACTCACATTGAGTCCCGCGTCTGAAAGTCCTCCTGTCTCGGCTTCTGCTCGCTCATTAAGCTCAGAATTATCAAATGCTGTCTCCAGTGAACGGAGAAGAGAAGATGAGATTTCAGCCACTTTACTATGAATATTGGTCCAATTCTAATTTTCATGAACTGTAGGGATGGATGGAAACAGTCCGTGACCGAGGGGAAACATTTTCCCGTCTGTGAAACTCACAGTGAGTCCCCGTCTGAAAGTCTTGCTGTCTCGGATTCTGCTCACGGTGATTCCCGCGTCTGAAAGTCCTCCTGTCTCGGCTTCTGCTCGCTCACTAAGCTCAGAATGAAAAACTGCTGTCTAGTGAATGGAGAGGAGAAAGTAAAATCTCAGCCAATTTAATAAAAGTGTTTGTCAAATTCTAATGTTCATCAACAATCTGGGTGTATGAAAGTGGCCGAGGGAGATCTTTTTCCCTTCTGTGGACTCACACTGAGTATGGTATCTGAAAGTCTTCGTGTATCCGCTTCTGCTCTCTCATTAAGCTCACAATTAACGACTGCTGTCTCATGTGAAAGGAGAGACCTTCTTTAGAGGCTGCATTTCAGACCAGTGTGTGAAAAAGCCCGAAAATCCACGTATCGCTGCTCAATATCTAATGTTTATCAACTTTCATTTCATCAATAAACAAAATAGACAGCAGTCTGAGGCCAGTGAGTCAACATCTGCGTTTTACTCTTTCTGTCGCTGATAAAGCTCACAATTAACAAATGCTGTCTCCAGCGAAAGGAGAGGAGAAAATGACAATTCAGCCACTTTAATATGAATGTTTGTTGAATTCGAATGGTTGTGAATGATCTGGGTGTATGGAAACGGTCAGGCCGACCGGGATATTTTCCCTTCTGAGGACTCACAGTGAGTCCCGCGTCTGAAATTCCTCCTGTCTCGACTTCTGCTCACAGTGATTCCCGCGTCTGACAGTGCGCCTGTCTCGGCTTCTGCTCACAGCGAGTCCCGCGTCTGAAGGTCCTGCTGTCTCGGCTTCTGCTCACAGCGAGTACCGGTTCTGAAGGTCCTTCCTGTCTCGGCTTCTGCTCGCTCATTAAACTCAGAATGAAAAACTGCTGTCTAGTGAAAGGAGAGGGGAAAGTAAAATCTCATTCACGTTTATATGAATATTGGTCCAATTCTAATTTTCATGAACTGTAGGATGGATGGAAACAGTCCGTGACCGAGGGGAAACATTTTCCCGTCTGTCGACTCACAGTGAGTACCGCGTCTGAAAGTCCTCCTGTCTCGGCTTCTGCTCACAGCGAGTACCGGTTCTGAAGGTCCTTCCTGTCTCGGCTTCTGCTCGCTCATTAAACTCAGAATGAAAAACTGCTGTCTAGTGAAAGGAGAGGGGAAAGTAAAATCTCATTCACTTTTATATGAATATTGGTCAAATTCTATTGATCATGTACAGTCGGGATGTATGGAAAGTGTGAGCCGCCAGGGGGGGATCTTTTTCCCGGTCTGTCGACTCACATTGAGTTCCCGCGTTCTGAAAGTCCTCCTGTCTCGGCTTCTGCTCGCTCATTAAGCTCAGAATTATCAAATGCTGTCTCCAGTGAACGGGAGAAGAGAAGATGAGATTTCAGCCACTTTACTATGAATATTGGTCCAATTCTAATTTTCATGAACTGTAGGGATGGATGGAAACAGTCCGTGACCGAGGGGAAACATTTTCCCGTCTGTGAACTCACAGTGAGTCCCGCGTCTGAAAGTCTTGCTGTCTCGGATTCTGCTCACGGTGATTCCCGCGTCTGAAAGTCCTCCTGTCTCGGCTTCTGCTCGCTCACTAAGCTCAGAATGAAAAACTGCTGTCTAGTGAATGGAGAGGAGAAAGTAAAATCTCAGCCAATTTAATAAAAGTGTTTGTCAAATTCTAATGTTCATCAACAATCTGGGTGTATGAAAGTGGCCGAGGGAGATCTTTTTCCCTTCTGTGGACTCACACTGAGTATGGTATCTGAAAGTCTTCGTGTATCCGCTTCTGCTCTCTCATTAAGCTCACAATTAACGACTGCTGTCTCATGTGGAAGGAGAGACCTTCTTTAGAGGCTGCATTTCAGACCAGTGTGTGAAAAAGCCCGAAAATCCACGTATCGCTGCTCAATATCTAATGTTTATCAACTTTCATTTCATCAATAAACAAAATAGACAGCAGTCTGAGGCCAGTGAGTCAACATCTGCGTTTTACTCTTTCTGTCGCTGATAAAGCTCACAATTAACAAATGCTGTCTCCAGCGAAAGGAGAGGAGAAAATGACAATTCAGCCACTTTAATATGAATGTTTGTTGAATTCGAATGGTTGTGAATGATCTGGGTGTATGGAAACGGTCAGCGGCCGACCGGGATATTTTCCCTTCTGAGGACTCACAGTGAGTCCCGCGTCTGAAATTCCTCCTGTCTCGACTTCTGCTCACAGTGATTCCCGCGTCTGACAGTGCGCCTGTCTCGGCTTCTGCTCACAGCGAGTCCCGCGTCTGAAGGTCCTGCTGTCTCGGCTTCTGCTCACAGCGAGTACCGGTTCTGAAGGTCCTTCCTGTCTCGGCTTCTGCTCGCTCATTAAACTCAGAATGAAAAACTGCTGTCTAGTGAAAGGAGAGGGGAAAGTAAAATCTCATTCACGTTTATATGAATATTGGTCCAATTCTAATTTTCATGAACTGTAGGGATGGATGGAAACAGTCCGTGACCGAGGGGAAACATTTTCCCGTCTGTCGACTCACAGTGAGTACCGCGTCTGAAAGTCCTCCTGTCTCGGCTTCTGCTCACAGCGAGTACCGGTTCTGAAGTCCTTCCTGTCTCGGCTTCTGCTCGCTCATTAAACTCAGAATGAAAAACTGCTGTCTAGTGAAAGGAGAGGGGAAAGTAAAATCTCATTCACTTTTATATGAATATTGGTCAAATTCTATTGATCATGTACAGTCGGGATGTATGGAAAGTGTGAGCCGCCGAGGGGGATCTTTTTCCCGTCTGTCGACTCACATTGAGTCCCGCGTCTGAAAGTCCTCCTGTCTCGGCTTCTGCTCGCTCATTAAGCTCAGAATTATCAAATGCTGTCTCCAGTGAACGGAGAAGAGAAGATGAGATTTCAGCCACTTTACTATGAATATTGGTCCAATTCTAATTTTCATGAACTGTAGGGATGGATGGAAACAGTCCGTGACCGAGGGAAACATTTTCCCGTCTGTGAACTCACAGTGAGTCCCGCGTCTGAAAGTCTTGCTGTCTCGGATTCTGCTCACGGTGATTCCCGCGTCTGAAAGTCCTCCTGTCTCGGCTTCTGCTCGCTCACTAAGCTCAGAATGAAAAACTGCTGTCTAGTGAATGGAGAGGAGAAAGTAAAATCTCAGCCAATTTAATAAAAGTGTTTGTCAAATTCTAATGTTCATCAACAATCTGGGTGTATGAAAGTGGCCGAGGGAGATCTTTTTCCCTTCTGTGGACTCACACTGAGTATGGTATCTGAAAGTCTTCGTGTATCCGCTTCTGCTCTCTCATTAAGCTCACAATTAACGACTGCTGTCTCATGTGAAAGGAGAGACCTTCTTTAGAGGCTGCATTTCAGACCAGTGTGTGAAAAAGCCCGAAAATCCACGTATCGCTGCTCAATATCTAATGTTTATCAACTTTCATTTCATCAATAAACAAAATAGACAGCAGTCTGAGGCCAGTGAGTCAACATCTGCGTTTTACTTCTTTCTGTCGCTGATAAAGCTCACAATTAACAAATGCTGTCTCCAGCGAAAGGAGAGGAGAAAATGACAATTCAGCCACTTTAATATGAATGTTTGTTGAATTCGAATGGTTGTGAATGATCTGGGTGTATGGAAACGGTCAGCGGCCGACCGGGATATTTTCCCTTCTGAGGACTCACAGTGAGTCCCGCGTCTGAAATTCCTCCTGTCTCGACTTCTGCTCACAGTGATTCCCGCGTCTGACAGTGCGCCTGTCTCGGCTTCTGCTCACAGCGAGTCCCGCGTCTGAAGCTCACAGCGAGTACCGGTTCTGAAGGTCCTTCCTGTCTCGGCTTCTGCTCGCTCATTAAACTCAGAATGAAAAACTGCTGTCTAGTGAAAGGAGGGGAAAGTAAAATCTCATTCACGTTTATATGAATATTGGTCCAATTCTAATTTTCATGAACTGTAGGGATGGATGGAAACAGTCCGTGACCGAGGGGAAACATTTTCCCGTCTGTCGACTCACAGTGAGTACCGCGTCTGAAAGTCCTCCTGTCTCGGCTTCTGCTCACAGCGAGTACCGGTTCTGAAGGTCCTTCCTGTCTCGGCTTCTGCTCGCTCATTAAACTCAGAATGAAAAACTGCTGTCTAGTGAAAGGAGAGGGGAAAGTAAAATCTCATTCACTTTTATATGAATATTGGTCAAATTCTATTGATCATGTACAGTCGGGGATGTATGGAAAGTGTGAGCCGCCGAGGGGGATCTTTTTCCCGTCTGTCGACTCACATTGAGTCCCGCGTCTGAAAGTCCTCCTGTCTCGGCTTTGCTCGCTCATTAAGCTCAGAATTATCAAATGCTGTCTCCAGTGAACGGAGAAGAGAAGATGAGATTTCAGCCACTTTACTATGAATATTGGTCCAATTCTAATTTTCATGAACTGTAGGGATGGATGGAAACAGTCCGTGACCGAGGGGAAACATTTTTCCGTCTGTGAACTCACAGTGAGTCCCCGCGTCTGAAAGTCTTGCTGTCTCGGATTCTCTCACGGTGATTCCCGCGTCTGAAAGTCCTCCTGTCTCGGCTTCTGCTCGCTCACTAAGCTCAGAATGAAAAACTGCT
>NW_026115571.1:0-37164 GCF_001640805.2 Lates calcarifer | reverse complement strand
GAGACAGCAAGACTTTCAGACGCGGGACTCACTGTGAGTTCACAGACGGGAAAATGTTTCCCCTCGGTCACGGACTGTTTCCATCCATCCCTACAGTTCATGAAAATTAGAATTGGACCAATATTCATAGTAAAGTGGCTGAAATCTCATCTTCTCTTCTCCGTTCACTGGAGACAGCATTTGATAATTCTGAGCTTAATGAGCGAGCAGAAGCCGAGACAGGAGGACTTTCAGACGCGGGACTCAATGTGAGTCGACAGACGGGAAAAAGATCCCCCTCGGCGGCTCACACTTTCCATACATCCCGACTGTACATGATCAATAGAATTTGACCAATATTCATATAAAAGTGAATGAGATTTTACTTTCCCCTCTCCTTTCACTAGACAGCAGTTTTTCATTCTGAGTTTAATGAGCGAGCAGAAGCCGAGACAGGAAGGACCTTCAGAACCGGTACTCGCTGTGAGCAGAAGCCGAGACAGGAGGACTTTCAGACGCGGTACTCACTGTGAGTCGACAGACGGGAAAATGTTTCCCCTCGGTCACGGACTGTTTCCATCCATCCCTACAGTTCATGAAAATTAGAATTGGACCAATATTCATATAAACGTGAATGAGATTTTACTTTCCCCTCTCCTTTCACTAGACAGCAGTTTTTCATTCTGAGTTTAATGAGCGAGCAGAAGCCGAGACAGGAAGGACCTTCAGAACCGGTACTCGCTGTGAGCAGAAGCCGAGACAGCAGGACCTTCAGACGCGGGACTCGCTGTGAGCAGAAGCCGAGACAGGCGCACTGTCAGACGCGGGAATCACTGTGAGCAGAAGTCGAGACAGGAGGAATTTCAGACGCGGGACTCACTGTGAGTCCTCAGAAGGGAAAATATCCCGGTCGGCCGCTGACCGTTTCCATACACCCCAGATCATTCACAACCATTCGAATTCAACAAACATTCATATTAAAGTGGCTGAATTGTCATTTTCTCCTCTCCTTTCGCTGGAGACAGCATTTGTTAATTGTGAGCTTTATCAGCGACAGAAAGGAGTAAAACGCAGATGTTGACTCACTGGCCTCAGACTGCTGTCTATTTTGTTTATTGATGAAATGAAAGTTGATAAACATTAGATATTGAGCAGCGATACGTGGATTTTCGGGCTTTTTCACACACTGGTCTGAAATGCAGCCTCTAAAGAAGGTCTCTCCTTCCACATGAGACAGCAGTCGTTAATTGTGAGCTTAATGAGAGAGCAGAAGCGGATACACGAAGACTTTCAGATACCATACTCAGTGTGAGTCCACAGAAGGGAAAAAGATCTCCCTCGGCCACTTTCATACACCCAGATTGTTGATGAACATTAGAATTTGACAAACACTTTTATTAAATTGGCTGAGATTTTACTTTCTCCTCTCCATTCACTAGACAGCAGTTTTTCATTCTGAGCTTAGTGAGCGAGCAGAAGCCGAGACAGGAGGACTTTCAGACGCGGGAATCACCGTGAGCAGAATCCGAGACAGCAAGACTTTCAGACGCGGGACTCACTGTGAGTTCACAGACGGGAAAATGTTTCCCCTCGGTCACGGACTGTTTCCATCCATCCCTACAGTTCATGAAAATTAGAATTGGACCAATATTCATAGTAAAGTGGCTGAAATCTCATCTTCTCTTCTCCGTTCACTGGAGACAGCATTTGATAATTCTGAGCTTAATGAGCGAGCAGAAGCCGAGACAGGAGGACTTTCAGACGCGGGACTCAATGTGAGTCGACAGACGGGAAAAAGATCCCCCTCGGCGGCTCACACTTTCCATACATCCCGACTGTACATGATCAATAGAATTTGACCAATATTCATATAAAAGTGAATGAGATTTTACTTTCCCCCTCTCCTTTCACTAGACAGCAGTTTTTCATTCTGAGTTTAATGAGCGAGCAGAAGCCGAGACAGGAAGGACCTTCAGAACCGGTACTCGCTGTGAGCAGAAGCCGAGACAGGAGGACTTTCAGACGCGGTACTCACTGTGAGTCGACAGACGGGAAAATGTTTCCCCTCGGTCACGGACTGTTTCCATCCATCCCTACAGTTCATGAAAATTAGAATTGGACCAATATTCATATAAACGTGAATGAGATTTTACTTTCCCCTCTCCTTTCACTAGACAGCAGT
This sequence comes from Lates calcarifer, assembly GCF_001640805.2. Lineage (NCBI taxonomy): Eukaryota > Metazoa > Chordata > Actinopteri > Centropomidae > Lates > Lates calcarifer. Next base: position 35,003 of record NW_026115571.1, on the reverse strand, counting down.
TTTTCATTCTGAGTTTAATGAGCGAGCAGAAGCCGAGACAGGAAGGACCTTCAGAACCGGTACTCGCTGTGAGCAGAAGCCGAGACAGCAGGACCTTCAGACGCGGGACTCGCTGTGAGCAGAAGCCGAGACAGGCGCACTGTCAGACGCGGGAATCACTGTGAGCAGAAGTCGAGACAGGAGGAATTTCAGACGCGGGACTCACTGTGAGTCCTCAGAAGGGAAAATATCCCGGTCGGCCGCTGACCGTTTCCATACACCCAGATCATTCACAACCATTCGAATTCAACAAACATTCATATTAAAGTGGCTGAATTGTCATTTTCTCCTCTCCTTTCGCTGGAGACAGCATTTGTTAATTGTGAGCTTTATCAGCGACAGAAAGGAGTAAAACGCAGATGTTGACTCACTGGCCTCAGACTGCTGTCTATTTTGTTTATTGATGAAATGAAAGTTGATAAACATTAGATATTGAGCAGCGATACGTGGATTTTCGGGCTTTTTCACACACTGGTCTGAAATGCAGCCTCTAAAGAAGGTCTCTCCTTCCACATGAGACAGCAGTCGTTAATTGTGAGCTTAATGAGAGAGCAGAAGCGGATACACGAAGACTTTCAGATACCATACTCAGTGTGAGTCCACAGAAGGGAAAAAGATCTCCCTCGGCCACTTTCATACACCCAGATTGTTGATGAACATTAGAATTTGACAAACACTTTTATTAAATTGGCTGAGATTTTACTTTCTCCTCTCCATTCACTAGACAGCAGTTTTTCATTCTGAGCTTAGTGAGCGAGCAGAAGCCGAGACAGGAGGACTTTCAGACGCGGGAATCACCGTGAGCAGAATCCGAGACAGCAAGACTTTCAGACGCGGGACTCACTGTGAGTTCACAGACGGGAAAATGTTTCCCCTCGGTCACGGACTGTTTCCATCCATCCCTACAGTTCATGAAAATTAGAATTGGACCAATATTCATAGTAAAGTGGCTGAAATCTCATCTTCTCTTCTCCGTTCACTGGAGACAGCATTTGATAATTCTGAGCTTAATGAGCGAGCAGAAGCCGAGACAGGAGGACTTTCAGACGCGGGACTCAATGTGAGTCGACAGACGGGAAAAAGATCCCCCTCGGCGGCTCACACTTTCCATACATCCCGACTGTACATGATCAATAGAATTTGACCAATATTCATATAAAAGTGAATGAGATTTTACTTTCCCCTCTCCTTTCACTAGACAGCAGTTTTTCATTCTGAGTTTAATGAGCGAGCAGAAGCCGAGACAGGAAGGACCTTCAGAACCGGTACTCGCTGTGAGCAGAAGCCGAGACAGGAGGACTTTCAGACGCGGTACTCACTGTGAGTCGACAGACGGAAAATGTTTCCCCTCGGTCACGGACTGTTTCCATCCATCCCTACAGTTCATGAAAATTAGAATTGGACCAATATTCATATAAACGTGAATGAGATTTTACTTTCCCCTCTCTTTCACTAGACAGCAGTTTTTCATTCTGAGTTTAATGAGCGAGCAGAAGCCGAGACAGGAAGGACCTTCAGAACCGGTACTCGCTGTGAGCAGAAGCCGAGACAGCAGGACCTTCAGACGCGGGACTCGCTGTGAGCAGAAGCCGAGACAGGCGCACTGTCAGACGCGGGAATCACTGTGAGCAGAAGTCGAGACAGGAGGAATTTCAGACGCGGGACTCACTGTGAGTCCTCAGAAGGGAAAATATCCCGGTCGGCCCGCTGACCGTTTCCATACACCCAGATCATTCACAACCATTCGAATTCAACAAACATTCATATTAAAGTGGCTGAATTGTCATTTTCTCCTCTCCTTTCGCTGGAGACAGCATTTGTTAATTGTGAGCTTTATCAGCGACAGAAAGGAGTAAAACGCAGATGTTGACTCACTGGCCTCAGACTGCTGTCTATTTTGTTTATTGATGAAATGAAAGTTGATAAACATTAGATATTGAGCAGCGATACGTGGATTTTCGGGCTTTTTCACACACTGGTCTGAAATGCAGCCTCTAAAGAAGGTCTCTCCTTCCACATGAGACAGCAGTCGTTAATTGTGAGCTTAATGAGAGAGCAGAAGCGGATACACGAAGACTTTCAGATACCATACTCAGTGTGAGTCCACAGAAGGGAAAAAGATCTCCCTCGGCCACTTTCATACACCCAGATTGTTGATGAACATTAGAATTTGACAAACACTTTTATTAAATTGGCTGAGATTTTACTTTCTCCTCTCCATTCACTAGACAGCAGTTTTTCATTCTGAGCTTAGTGAGCGAGCAGAAGCCGAGACAGGAGGACTTTCAGACGCGGGAATCACCGTGAGCAGAATCCGAGACAGCAAGACTTTCAGACGCGGGACTCACTGTGAGTTCACAGACGGGAAAATGTTTCCCCTCGGTCACGGACTGTTTCCATCCATCCCTACAGTTCATGAAAATTAGAATTGGACCAATATTCATAGTAAAGTGGCTGAAATCTCATCTTCTCTTCTCCGTTCACTGGAGACAGCATTTGATAATTCTGAGCTTAATGAGCGAGCAGAAGCCGAGACAGGAGGACTTTCAGACGCGGGACTCAATGTGAGTCGACAGACGGGAAAAAGATCCCCCTCGGCGGCTCACACTTTCCATACATCCCGACTGTACATGATCAATAGAATTTGACCAATATTCATATAAAAGTGAATGAGATTTTACTTTCCCCTCTCCTTTCACTAGACAGCAGTTTTTCATTCTGAGTTTAATGAGCGAGCAGAAGCCGAGACAGGAAGGACCTTCAGAACCGGTACTCGCTGTGAGCAGAAGCCGAGACAGGAGGACTTTCAGACGCGGTACTCACTGTGAGTCGACAGACGGGAAAATGTTTCCCCTCGGTCACGGACTGTTTCCATCCATCCCTACAGTTCATGAAAATTAGAATTGGACCAATATTCATATAAACGTGAATGAGATTTTACTTTCCCCTCTCCTTTCACTAGACAGCAGTTTTTCATTCTGAGTTTAATGAGCGAGCAGAAGCCGAGACAGGAAGGACCTTCAGAACCGGTACTCGCTGTGAGCAGAAGCCGAGACAGCAGGACCTTCAGACGCGGGACTCGCTGTGAGCAGAAGCCGAGACAGGCGCACTGTCAGACGCGGGAATCACTGTGAGCAGAAGTCGAGACAGGAGGAATTTCAGACGCGGGACTCACTGTGAGTCCTCAGAAGGGAAAATATCCCGGTCGGCCGCTGACCGTTTCCATACACCCAGATCATTCACAACCATTCGAATTCAACAAACATTCATATTAAAGTGGCTGAATTGTCATTTTCTCCTCTCCTTTCGCTGGAGACAGCATTTGTTAATTGTGAGCTTTATCAGCGACAGAAAGGAGTAAAACGCAGATGTTGACTCACTGGCCTCAGACTGCTGTCTATTTTGTTTATTGATGAAATGAAAGTTGATAAACATTAGATATTGAGCAGCGATACGTGGATTTTCGGGCTTTTTCACACACTGGTCTGAAATGCAGCCTCTAAAGAAGGTCTCTCCTTCCACATGAGACAGCAGTCGTTAATTGTGAGCTTAATGAGAGAGCAGAAGCGGATACACGAAGACTTTCAGATACCATACTCAGTGTGAGTCCACAGAAGGGAAAAAGATCTCCCTCGGCCACTTTCATACACCCAGATTGTTGATGAACATTAGAATTTGACAAACACTTTTATTAAATTGGCTGAGATTTTACTTTCTCCTCTCCATTCACTAGACAGCAGTTTTTCATTCTGAGCTTAGTGAGCGAGCAGAAGCCGAGACAGGAGGACTTTCAGACGCGGGAATCACCGTGAGCAGAATCCGAGACAGCAAGACTTTCAGACGCGGGACTCACTGTGAGTTCACAGACGGGAAAATGTTTCCCCTCGGTCACGGACTGTTTCCATCCATCCCTACAGTTCATGAAAATTAGAATTGGACCAATATTCATAGTAAAGTGGCTGAAATCTCATCTTCTCTTCTCCGTTCACTGGAGACAGCATTTGATAATTCTGAGCTTAATGAGCGAGCAGAAGCCGAGACAGGAGGACTTTCAGACGCGGGACTCAATGTGAGTCGACAGACGGGAAAAAGATCCCCCCTCGGCGGCTCACACTTTCCATACATCCCGACTGTACATGATCAATAGAATTTGACCAATATTCATATAAAAGTGAATGAGATTTTACTTTCCCCTCTCCTTTCACTAGACAGCAGTTTTTCATTCTGAGTTTAATGAGCGAGCAGAAGCCGAGACAGGAAGGACCTTCAGAACCGGTACTCGCTGTGAGCAGAAGCCGAGACAGGAGGACTTTCAGACGCGGTACTCACTGTGAGTCGACAGACGGGAAAATGTTTCCCCTCGGTCACGGACTGTTTCCATCCATCCCTACAGTTCATGAAAATTAGAATTGGACCAATATTCATATAAACGTGAATGAGATTTTACTTTCCCCTCTCCTTTCACTAGACAGCAGTTTTTCATTCTGAGTTTAATGAGCGAGCAGAAGCCGAGACAGGAAGGACCTTCAGAACCGGTACTCGCTGTGAGCAGAAGCCGAGACAGCAGGACTTCAGACGCGGGACTCGCTGTGAGCAGAAGCCGAGACAGGCGCACTGTCAGACGCGGGAATCACTGTGAGCAGAAGTCGAGACAGGAGGAATTTCAGACGCGGGACTCACTGTGAGTCCTCAGAAGGGAAAATATCCCGGTCGGCCGCTGACCGTTTCCATACACCCAGATCATTCACAACCATTCGAATTCAACAAACATTCATATTAAAGTGGCTGAATTGTCATTTTCTCCTCTCCTTTCGCTGGAGACAGCATTTGTTAATTGTGAGCTTTATCAGCGACAGAAAGGAGTAAAACGCAGATGTTGACTCACTGGCCTCAGACTGCTGTCTATTTTGTTTATTGATGAAATGAAAGTTGATAAACATTAGATATTGAGCAGCGATACGTGGATTTTCGGGCTTTTTCACACACTGGTCTGAAATGCAGCCTCTAAAGAAGGTCTCTCCTTCCACATGAGACAGCAGTCGTTAATTGTGAGCTTAATGAGAGAGCAGAAGCGGATACACGAAGACTTTCAGATACCATACTCAGTGTGAGTCCACAGAAGGGAAAAAGATCTCCCTCGGCCACTTTCATACACCCAGATTGTTGATGAACATTAGAATTTGACAAACACTTTTATTAAATTGGCTGAGATTTTACTTTCTCCTCTCCATTCACTAGACAGCAGTTTTTCATTCTGAGCTTAGTGAGCGAGCAGAAGCCGAGACAGGAGGACTTTCAGACGCGGGAATCACCGTGAGCAGAATCCGAGACAGCAAGACTTTCAGACGCGGGACTCACTGTGAGTTCACAGACGGGAAAATGTTTCCCCTCGGTCACGGACTGTTTCCATCCATCCCTACAGTTCATGAAAATTAGAATTGGACCAATATTCATAGTAAAGTGGCTGAAATCTCATCTTCTCTTCTCCGTTCACTGGAGACAGCATTTGATAATTCTGAGCTTAATGAGCGAGCAGAAGCCGAGACAGGAGGACTTTCAGACGCGGGACTCAATGTGAGTCGACAGACGGGAAAAAGATCCCCCTCGGCGGCTCACACTTTCCATACATCCCGACTGTACATGATCAATAGAATTTGACCAATATTCATATAAAAGTGAATGAGATTTTACTTTCCCCTCTCCTTTCACTAGACAGCAGTTTTTCATTCTGAGTTTAATGAGCGAGCAGAAGCCGAGACAGGAAGGACCTTCAGAACCGGTACTCGCTGTGAGCAGAAGCCGAGACAGGAGGACTTTCAGACGCGGTACTCACTGTGAGTCGACAGACGGGAAAATGTTTCCCCTCGGTCACGGACTGTTTCCATCCATCCCTACAGTTCATGAAAATTAGAATTGGACCAATATTCATATAAACGTGAATGAGATTTTACTTTCCCCTCTCCTTTCACTAGACAGCAGTTTTTCATTCTGAGTTTAATGAGCGAGCAGAAGCCGAGACAGGAAGGACCTTCAGAACCGGTACTCGCTGTGAGCAGAAGCCGAGACAGCAGGACCTTCAGACGCGGGACTCGCTGTGAGCAGAAGCCGAGACAGGCGCACTGTCAGACGCGGGAATCACTGTGAGCAGAAGTCGAGACAGGAGGAATTTCAGACGCGGGACTCACTGTGAGTCCTCAGAAGGGAAAATATCCCGGTCGGCCGCTGACCGTTTCCATACACCCAGATCATTCACAACCATTCGAATTCAACAAACATTCATATTAAAGTGGCTGAATTGTCATTTTCTCCTCTCCTTTCGCTGGAGACAGCATTTGTTAATTGTGAGCTTTATCAGCGACAGAAAGGAGTAAAACGCAGATGTTGACTCACTGGCCTCAGACTGCTGTCTATTTTGTTTATTGATGAAATGAAAGTTGATAAACATTAGATATTGAGCAGCGATACGTGGATTTTCGGGCTTTTTCACACACTGGTCTGAAATGCAGCCTCTAAAGAAGGTCTCTCCTTCCACATGAGACAGCAGTCGTTAATTGTGAGCTTAATGAGAGAGCAGAAGCGGATACACGAAGACTTTCAGATACCATACTCAGTGTGAGTCCACAGAAGGGAAAAAGATCTCCCTCGGCCACTTTCATACACCCAGATTGTTGATGAACATTAGAATTTGACAAACACTTTTATTAAATTGGCTGAGATTTTACTTTCTCCTCTCCATTCACTAGACAGCAGTTTTTCATTCTGAGCTTAGTGAGCGAGCAGAAGCCGAGACAGGAGGACTTTCAGACGCGGGAATCACCGTGAGCAGAATCCGAGACAGCAAGACTTTCAGACGCGGGACTCACTGTGAGTTCACAGACGGGAAAATGTTTCCCCTCGGTCACGGACTGTTTCCATCCATCCCTACAGTTCATGAAAATTAGAATTGGACCAATATTCATAGTAAAGTGGCTGAAATCTCATCTTCTCTTCTCCGTTCACTGGAGACAGCATTTGATAATTCTGAGCTTAATGAGCGAGCAGAAGCCGAGACAGGAGGACTTTCAGACGCGGGACTCAATGTGAGTCGACAGACGGGAAAAAGATCCCCCTCGGCGGCTCACACTTTCCATACATCCCGACTGTACATGATCAATAGAATTTGACCAATATTCATATAAAAGTGAATGAGATTTTACTTTCCCCTCTCCTTTCACTAGACAGCAGTTTTTCATTCTGAGTTTAATGAGCGAGCAGAAGCCGAGACAGGAAGGACCTTCAGAACCGGTACTCGCTGTGAGCAGAAGCCGAGACAGGAGGACTTTCAGACGCGGTACTCACTGTGAGTCGACAGACGGGAAAATGTTTCCCCTCGGTCACGGACTGTTTCCATCCATCCCTACAGTTCATGAAAATTAGAATTGGACCAATATTCATATAAACGTGAATGAGATTTTACTTTCCCCTCTCCTTTCACTAGACAGCAGTTTTTCATTCTGAGTTTAATGAGCGAGCAGAAGCCGAGACAGGAAGGACCTTCAGAACCGGTACTCGCTGTGAGCAGAAGCCGAGACAGCAGGACCTTCAGACGCGGGACTCGCTGTGAGCAGAAGCCGAGACAGGCGCACTGTCAGACGCGGGAATCACTGTGAGCAGAAGTCGAGACAGGAGGAATTTCAGACGCGGGACTCACTGTGAGTCCTCAGAAGGGAAAATAGAAGGGAAAATATCCGGTCGGCCGCTGACCGTTTCCATACACCCAGATCATTCACAACCATTCGAATTCAACAAACATTCATATTAAAGTGGCTGAATTGTCATTTTCTCCTCTCCTTTCGCTGGAGACAGCATTTGTTAATTGTGAGCTTTATCAGCGACAGAAAGAAGTAAAACGCAGATGTTGACTCACTGGCCTCAGACTGCTGTCTATTTTGTTTATTGATGAAATGAAAGTTGATAAACATTAGATATTGAGCAGCGATACGTGGATTTTCGGGCTTTTTCACACACTGGTCTGAAATGCAGCCTCTAAAGAAGGTCTCTCCTTTCACATGAGACAGCAGTCGTTAATTGTGAGCTTAATGAGAGAGCAGAAGCGGATACACGAAGACTTTCAGATACCATACTCAGTGTGAGTCCACAGAAGGGAAAAAGATCTCCCTCGGCCACTTTCATACACCCAGATTGTTGATGAACATTAGAATTTGACAAACACTTTTATTAAATTGGCTGAGATTTTACTTTCTCCTCTCCATTCACTAGACAGCAGTTTTTCATTCTGAGCTTAGTGAGCGAGCAGAAGCCGAGACAGGAGGACTTTCAGACGCGGGAATCACCGTGAGCAGAATCCGAGACAGCAAGACTTTCAGACGCGGGACTCACTGTGAGTTCACAGACGGGAAAATGTTTCCCCTCGGTCACGGACTGTTTCCATCCATCCCTACAGTTCATGAAAATTAGAATTGGACCAATATTCATAGTAAAGTGGCTGAAATCTCATCTTCTCTCTCCGTTCACTGGAGACAGCATTTGATAATTCTGAGCTTAATGAGCGAGCAGAAGCCGAGACAGGAGGACTTTCAGACGCGGGACTCAATGTGAGTCGACAGACGGGAAAAAGATCCCCCTCGGCGGCTCACACTTTCCATACATCCCGACTGTACATGATCAATAGAATTTGACCAATATTCATATAAAAGTGAATGAGATTTTACTTTCCCCTCTCCTTTCACTAGACAGCAGTTTTTCATTCTGAGTTTAATGAGCGAGCAGAAGCCGAGACAGGAAGGACCTTCAGAACCGGTACTCGCTGTGAGCAGAAGACAGGAGGACTTTCAGACGCGGTACTCACTGTGAGTCGACAGACGGGAAAATGTTTCCCCTCGGTCACGGACTGTTTCCATCCATCCCTACAGTTCATGAAAATTAGAATTGGACCAATATTCATATAAACGTGAATGAGATTTTACTTTCTCCTCTCCTTTCACTAGACAGCAGTTTTCATTCTGAGTTTAATGAGCGAGCAGAAGCCGAGACAGGAAGGACCTTCAGAACCGGTACTCGCTGTGAGCAGAAGCTTTCAGTCGCTGTGAGCAGAAGCCGAGACAGGCTGTCAGACGCGGGAATCACTGTGAGCAGAAGTCGAGACAGGAGGAATTTCAGACGCGGGACTCACTGTGAGTCCTCAGAAGGGAAAATATCCCGGTCGGCCGCTGACCGTTTCCATACACCCAGATCATTCACAACCATTCGAATTCAACAAACATTCATATTAAAGTGGCTGAATTGTCATTTTCTCCTCTCCTTTCGCTGGAGACAGCATTTGTTAATTGTGAGCTTTATCAGCGACAGAAAGAAGTAAAACGCAGATGTTGACTCACTGGCCTCAGACTGCTGTCTATTTTGTTTATTGATGAAATGAAAGTTGATAAACATTAGATATTGAGCAGCGATACGTGGATTTTCGGGCTTTTTCACACACTGGTCTGAAATGCAGCCTCTAAAGAAGGTCTCTCCTTTCACATGAGACAGCAGTCGTTAATTGTGAGCTTAATGAGAGAGCAGAAGCGGATACACGAAGACTTTCAGATACCATACTCAGTGTGAGTCCACAGAAGGGAAAAAGATCTCCCTCGGCCACTTTCATACACCCAGATTGTTGATGAACATTAGAATTTGACAAACACTTTTATTAAATTGGCTGAGATTTTACTTTCTCCTCTCCATTCACTAGACAGCAGTTTTTCATTCTGAGCTTAGTGAGCGAGCAGAAGCCGAGACAGGAGGACTTTCAGACGCGGGAATCACCGTGAGCAGAATCCGAGACAGCAAGACTTTCAGACGCGGGACTCACTGTGAGTTCACAGACGGGAAAATGTTTCCCCTCGGTCACGGACTGTTTCCATCCATCCCTACAGTTCATGAAAATTAGAATTGGACCAATATTCATAGTAAAGTGGCTGAAATCTCATCTTCTCTTCTCCGTTCACTGGAGACAGCATTTGATAATTCTGAGCTTAATGAGCGAGCAGAAGCCGAGACAGGAGGACTTTCAGACGCGGGACTCAATGTGAGTCGACAGACGGGAAAAAGATCCCCCTCGGCGGCTCACACTTTCCATACATCCCGACTGTACATGATCAATAGAATTTGACCAATATTCATATAAAAGTGAATGAGATTTTACTTTCCCCTCTCCTTTCACTAGACAGCAGTTTTTCATTCTGAGTTTAATGAGCGAGCAGAAGCCGAGACAGGAAGGACCTTCAGAACCGGTACTCGCTGTGAGCAGAAGCCGAGACAGGAGGACTTTCAGACGCGGTACTCACTGTGAGTCGACAGACGGGAAAATGTTTCCCCTCGGTCACGGACTGTTTCCATCCATCCCTACAGTTCATGAAAATTAGAATTGGACCAATATTCATATAAACGTGAATGAGATTTTACTTTCTCCTCTCCTTTCACTAGACAGCAGTTTTTCATTCTGAGTTTAATGAGCGAGCAGAAGCCGAGACAGGAAGGACCTTCAGAACCGGTACTCGCTGTGAGCAGAAGCCGAGACAGAAGGACCTTCAGACGCGGGACTCGCTGTGAGCAGAAGCCGAGACAGGCGCACTGTCAGACGCGGGAATCACTGTGAGCAGAAGTCGAGACAGGAGGAATTTCAGACGCGGGACTCACTGTGAGTCCTCAGAAGGGAAAATATCCCGGTCGGCCGCTGACCGTTTCCATACACCCAGATCATTCACAACCATTCGAATTCAACAAACATTCATATTAAAGTGGCTGAATTGTCATTTTCTCCTCTCCTTTCGCTGGAGACAGCATTTGTTAATTGTGAGCTTTATCAGCGACAGAAAGAAGTAAAACGCAGATGTTGACTCACTGGCCTCAGACTGCTGTCTATTTTGTTTATTGATGAAATGAAAGTTGATAAACATTAGATATTGAGCAGCGATACGTGGATTTTCGGGCTTTTTCACACACTGGTCTGAAATGCAGCCTCTAAAGAAGGTCTCTCCTTTCACATGAGACAGCAGTCGTTAATTGTGAGCTTAATGAGAGAGCAGAAGCGGATACACGAAGACTTTCAGATACCATACTCAGTGTGAGTCCACAGAAGGGAAAAAGATCTCCCTCGGCCACTTTCATACACCCAGATTGTTGATGAACATTAGAATTTGACAAACACTTTTATTAAATTGGCTGAGATTTTACTTTCTCCTCTCCATTCACTAGACAGCAGTTTTTCATTCTGAGCTTAGTGAGCGAGCAGAAGCCGAGACAGGAGGACTTTCAGACGCGGGAATCACCGTGAGCAGAATCCGAGACGGCAAGACTTTCAGACGCGGGACTCACTGTGAGTTCACAGACGGGAAAATGTTTCCCCTCGGTCACGGACTGTTTCCATCCATCCCTACAGTTCATGAAAATTAGAATTGGACCAATATTCATAGTAAAGTGGCTGAAATCTCATCTTCTCTTCTCCGTTCACTGGAGACAGCATTTGATAATTCTGAGCTTAATGAGCGAGCAGAAGCCGAGACAGGAGGACTTTCAGACGCGGGACTCAATGTGAGTCGACAGACGGGAAAAAGATCCCCCTCGGCGGCTCACACTTTCCATACATCCCGACTGTACATGATCAATAGAATTTGACCAATATTCATATAAAAGTGAATGAGATTTTACTTTCCCCTCTCCTTTCACTAGACAGCAGTTTTTCATTCTGAGTTTAATGAGCGAGCAGAAGCCGAGACAGGAAGGACCTTCAGAACCGGTACTCGCTGTGAGCAGAAGCGAGACAGGAGGACTTTCAGACGCGGTACTCACTGTGAGTCGACAGACGGGAAAATGTTTCCCCTCGGTCACGGACTGTTTCCATCCATCCCTACAGTTCATGAAAATTAGAATTGGACCAATATTCATATAAACGTGAATGAGATTTTACTTTCTCCTCTCCTTTCACTAGACAGCAGTTTTTCATTCTGAGTTTAATGAGCGAGCAGAAGCCGAGACAGGAAGGACCTTCAGAACCGGTACTCGCTGTGAGCAGAAGCCGAGACTTCAGACGCGGGACTCGCTGTGAGCAGAAGCCGAGACAGGCGCACTGTCAGACGCGGGAATCACTGTGAGCAGAAGTCGAGACAGGAATTTCAGACGCGGGACTCACTGTGAGTCCTCAGAAGGGAAAATATCCCGGTCGGCCGCTGACCGTTTCCATACACCCAGATCATTCACAACCATTCGAATTCAACAAACATTCATATTAAAGTGGCTGAATTGTCATTTTCTCCTCTCCTTTCGCTGGAGACAGCATTTGTTAATTGTGAGCTTTATCAGCGACAGAAAGAAGTAAAACGCAGATGTTGACTCACTGGCCTCAGACTGCTGTCTATTTTGTTTATTGATGAAATGAAAGTTGATAAACATTAGATATTGAGCAGCGATACGTGGATTTTCGGGCTTTTTCACACACTGGTCTGAAATGCAGCCTCTAAAGAAGGTCTCTCCTTTCACATGAGACAGCAGTCGTTAATTGTGAGCTTAATGAGAGAGCAGAAGCGGATACACGAAGACTTTCAGATACCATACTCAGTGTGAGTCCACAGAAGGGAAAAAGATCTCCCTCGGCCACTTTCATACACCCAGATTGTTGATGAACATTAGAATTTGACAAACACTTTTATTAAATTGGCTGAGATTTTACTTTCTCCTCTCCATTCACTAGACAGCAGTTTTTCATTCTGAGCTTAGTGAGCGAGCAGAAGCCGAGACAGGAGGACTTTCAGACGCGGGAATCACCGTGAGCAGAATCCGAGACGGCAAGACTTTCAGACGCGGGACTCACTGTGAGTTCACAGACGGGAAAATGTTTCCCCTCGGTCACGGACTGTTTCCATCCATCCCTACAGTTCATGAAAATTAGAATTGGACCAATATTCATAGTAAAGTGGCTGAAATCTCATCTTCTCTTCTCCGTTCACTGGAGACAGCATTTGATAATTCTGAGCTTAATGAGCGAGCAGAAGCCGAGACAGGAGGACTTTCAGACGCGGGACTCAATGTGAGTCGACAGACGGGAAAAAGATCCCCCTCGGCGGCTCACACTTTCCATACATCCCGACTGTACATGATCAATAGAATTTGACCAATATTCATATAAAAGTGAATGAGATTTTACTTTCCCCTCTCCTTTCACTAGACAGCAGTTTTTCATTCTGAGTTTAATGAGCGAGCAGAAGCCGAGACAGGAAGGACCTTCAGAACCGGTACTCGCTGTGAGCAGAAGCGAGACAGGAGGACTTTCAGACGCGGTACTCACTGTGAGTCGACAGACGGGAAAATGTTTCCCCTCGGTCACGGACTGTTTCCATCCATCCCTACAGTTCATGAAAATTAGAATTGGACCAATATTCATATAAACGTGAATGAGATTTTACTTTCTCCTCTCCTTTCACTAGACAGCAGTTTTTCATTCTGAGTTTAATGAGCGAGCAGAAGCCGAGACAGGAAGGACCTTCAGAACCGGTACTCGCTGTGAGCAGAAGCCGAGACAGGACCTTCAGACGCGGGACTCGCTGTGAGCAGAAGCCGAGACAGGCGCACTGTCAGACGCGGGAATCACTGTGAGCAGAAGTCGAGACAGGAGGAATTTCAGACGCGGGACTCACTGTGAGTCCTCAGAAGGGAAAATATCCCGGTCGGCCGCTGACCGTTTCCATACACCCAGATCATTCACAACCATTCGAATTCAACAAACATTCATATTAAAGTGGCTGAATTGTCATTTTCTCCTCTCCTTTCGCTGGAGACAGCATTTGTTAATTGTGAGCTTTATCAGCGACAGAAAGAAGTAAAACGCAGATGTTGACTCACTGGCCTCAGACTGCTGTCTATTTTGTTTATTGATGAAATGAAAGTTGATAAACATTAGATATTGAGCAGCGATACGTGGATTTTCGGGCTTTTTCACACACTGGTCTGAAATGCAGCCTCTAAAGAAGGTCTCTCCTTTCACATGAGACAGCAGTCGTTAATTGTGAGCTTAATGAGAGAGCAGAAGCGGATACACGAAGACTTTCAGATACCATACTCAGTGTGAGTCCACAGAAGGGAAAAAGATCTCCCTCGGCCACTTTCATACACCCAGATTGTTGATGAACATTAGAATTTGACAAACACTTTTATTAAATTGGCTGAGATTTTACTTTCTCCTCTCCATTCACTAGACAGCAGTTTTTCATTCTGAGCTTAGTGAGCGAGCAGAAGCCGAGACAGGAGGACTTTCAGACGCGGGAATCACCGTGAGCAGAATCCGAGACGGCAAGACTTTCAGACGCGGGACTCACTGTGAGTTCACAGACGGGAAAATGTTTCCCCTCGGTCACGGACTGTTTCCATCCATCCCTACAGTTCATGAAAATTAGAATTGGACCAATATTCATAGTAAAGTGGCTGAAATCTCATCTTCTCTTCTCCGTTCACTGGAGACAGCATTTGATAATTCTGAGCTTAATGAGCGAGCAGAAGCCGAGACAGGAGGACTTTCAGACGCGGGACTCAATGTGAGTCGACAGACGGGAAAAAGATCCCCCTCGGCGGCTCACACTTTCCATACATCCCGACTGTACATGATCAATAGAATTTGACCAATATTCATATAAAAGTGAATGAGATTTTACTTTCCCCTCTCCTTTCACTAGACAGCAGTTTTTCATTCTGAGTTTAATGAGCGAGCAGAAGCCGAGACAGGAAGGACCTTCAGAACCGGTACTCGCTGTGAGCAGAAGCCGAGACAAGGACCTTCAGACGCGGACTCGCTGTGAGCAGAAGCCGAGACAGGCGCACTGTCAGACGCGGGAATCACTGTGAGCAGAAGTCGAGACAGGAGGAATTTCAGACGCGGGACTCACTGTGAGTCCTCAGAAGGGAAAATATCCCGGTCGGCCGCTGACCGTTTCCATACACCCAGATCATTCACAACCATTCGAATTCAACAAACATTCATATTAAAGTGGCTGAATTGTCATTTTCTCCTCTCCTTTCGCTGGAGACAGCATTTGTTAATTGTGAGCTTTATCAGCGACAGAAAGAAGTAAAACGCAGATGTTGACTCACTGGCCTCAGACTGCTGTCTATTTTGTTTATTGATGAAATGAAAGTTGATAAACATTAGATATTGAGCAGCGATACGTGGATTTTCGGGCTTTTTCACACACTGGTCTGAAATGCAGCCTCTAAAGAAGGTCTCTCCTTTCACATGAGACAGCAGTCGTTAATTGTGAGCTTAATGAGAGAGCAGAAGCGGATACACGAAGACTTTCAGATACCATACTCAGTGTGAGTCCACAGAAGGGAAAAAGATCTCCCTCGGCCACTTTCATACACCCAGATTGTTGATGAACATTAGAATTTGACAAACACTTTTATTAAATTGGCTGAGATTTTACTTTCTCCTCTCCATTCACTAGACAGCAGTTTTTCATTCTGAGCTTAGTGAGCGAGCAGAAGCCGAGACAGGAGGACTTTCAGACGCGGGAATCACCGTGAGCAGAATCCGAGACGGCAAGACTTTCAGACGCGGGACTCACTGTGAGTTCACAGACGGGAAAATGTTTCCCCTCGGTCACGGACTGTTTCCATCCATCCCTACAGTTCATGAAAATTAGAATTGGACCAATATTCATAGTAAAGTGGCTGAAATCTCATCTTCTCTTCTCCGTTCACTGGAGACAGCATTTGATAATTCTGAGCTTAATGAGCGAGCAGAAGCCGAGACAGGAGGACTTTCAGACGCGGGACTCAATGTGAGTCGACAGACGGGAAAAAGATCCCCCTCGGCGGCTCACACTTTCCATACATCCCGACTGTACATGATCAATAGAATTTGACCAATATTCATATAAAAGTGAATGAGATTTTACTTTCCCCTCTCCTTTCACTAGACAGCAGTTTTTCATTCTGAGTTTAATGAGCGAGCAGAAGCCGAGACAGGAAGGACCTTCAGAACCGGTACTCGCTGTGAGCAGAAGACGAGACAGGAGGACTTTCAGACGCGGTACTCACTGTGAGACAGACGGGAAAATGTTTCCCTCGGTCACGGACTGTTTCCATCCATCCCTACAGTTCATGAAAATTAGAATTGGACCAATATTCATATAAACGTGAATGAGATTTTACTTTCTCCTCTCCTTTCACTAGACAGCAGTTTTTCATTCTGAGTTTAATGAGCGAGCAGAAGCCGAGACAGGAAGGACCTTCAGAACCGGTACGCTGTGAGCTTTCAGACGCGGGACTCGCTGTGAGCAGAAGCCGAGACAGGCGCACTGTCAGACGCGGGAATCACTGTGAGCAGAAGTCGAGACAGGAGGAATTTCAGACGCGGGACTCACTGTGAGTCCTCAGAAGGGAAAATATCCCGGTCGGCCGCTGACCGTTTCCATACACCCAGATCATTCACAACCATTCGAATTCAACAAACATTCATATTAAAGTGGCTGAATTGTCATTTTCTCCTCTCCTTTCGCTGGAGACAGCATTTGTTAATTGTGAGCTTTATCAGCGACAGAAAGAAGTAAAACGCAGATGTTGACTCACTGGCCTCAGACTGCTGTCTATTTTGTTTATTGATGAAATGAAAGTTGATAAACATTAGATATTGAGCAGCGATACGTGGATTTTCGGGCTTTTTCACACACTGGTCTGAAATGCAGCCTCTAAAGAAGGTCTCTCCTTTCACATGAGACAGCAGTCGTTAATTGTGAGCTTAATGAGAGAGCAGAAGCGGATACACGAAGACTTTCAGATACCATACTCAGTGTGAGTCCACAGAAGGGAAAAAGATCTCCCTCGGCCACTTTCATACACCCAGATTGTTGATGAACATTAGAATTTGACAAACACTTTTATTAAATTGGCTGAGATTTTACTTTCTCCTCTCCATTCACTAGACAGCAGTTTTTCATTCTGAGCTTAGTGAGCGAGCAGAAGCCGAGACAGGAGGACTTTCAGACGCGGGAATCACCGTGAGCAGAATCCGAGACGGCAAGACTTTCAGACGCGGGACTCACTGTGAGTTCACAGACGGGAAAATGTTTCCCCTCGGTCACGGACTGTTTCCATCCATCCCTACAGTTCATGAAAATTAGAATTGGACCAATATTCATAGTAAAGTGGCTGAAATCTCATCTTCTCTTCTCCGTTCACTGGAGACAGCATTTGATAATTCTGAGCTTAATGAGCGAGCAGAAGCCGAGACAGGAGGACTTTCAGACGCGGGACTCAATGTGAGTCGACAGACGGGAAAAAGATCCCCCTCGGCGGCTCACACTTTCCATACATCCCGACTGTACATGATCAATAGAATTTGACCAATATTCATATAAAAGTGAATGAGATTTTACTTTCCCCTCTCCTTTCACTAGACAGCAGTTTTTCATTCTGAGTTTAATGAGCGAGCAGAAGCCGAGACAGGAAGGACCTTCAGAACCGGTACTCGCTGTGAGCAGAAGCGAGACAGGAGGACTTTCAGACGCGGTACTCACTGTGAGTCGACAGACGGGAAAATGTTTCCCCTCGGTCACGGACCCATCCATCCCTACAGTTCATGAAAATTAGAATTGGACCAATATTCATATAAACGTGAATGAGATTTTACTTTCTCCTCTCCTTTCACTAGACAGCAGTTTTTCATTCTGAGTTTAATGAGCGAGCAGAAGCCGAGACAGGAAGGACCTTCAGAACCGGTACTCGCTGTGAGCAGAAGCCGAGACAGACGCGGGACTCGTGTCAGACAATCACTGTGAGCAGAAGTCGAGACAGGAGGAATTTCAGACGCGGGACTCACTGTGAGTCCTCAGAAGGGAAAATATCCCGGTCGGCCGCTGACCGTTTCCATACACCCAGATCATTCACAACCATTCGAATTCAACAAACATTCATATTAAAGTGGCTGAATTGTCATTTTCTCCTCTCCTTTCGCTGGAGACAGCATTTGTTAATTGTGAGCTTTATCAGCGACAGAAAGAAGTAAAACGCAGATGTTGACTCACTGGCCTCAGACTGCTGTCTATTTTGTTTATTGATGAAATGAAAGTTGATAAACATTAGATATTGAGCAGCGATACGTGGATTTTCGGGCTTTTTCACACACTGGTCTGAAATGCAGCCTCTAAAGAAGGTCTCTCCTTTCACATGAGACAGCAGTCGTTAATTGTGAGCTTAATGAGAGAGCAGAAGCGGATACACGAAGACTTTCAGATACCATACTCAGTGTGAGTCCACAGAAGGGAAAAAGATCTCCCTCGGCCACTTTCATACACCCAGATTGTTGATGAACATTAGAATTTGACAAACACTTTTATTAAATTGGCTGAGATTTTACTTTCTCCTCTCCATTCACTAGACAGCAGTTTTTCATTCTGAGCTTAGTGAGCGAGCAGAAGCCGAGACAGGAGGACTTTCAGACGCGGGAATCACCGTGAGCAGAATCCGAGACGGCAAGACTTTCAGACGCGGGACTCACTGTGAGTTCACAGACGGGAAAATGTTTCCCCTCGGTCACGGACTGTTTCCATCCATCCCTACAGTTCATGAAAATTAGAATTGGACCAATATTCATAGTAAAGTGGCTGAAATCTCATCTTCTCTTCTCCGTTCACTGGAGACAGCATTTGATAATTCTGAGCTTAATGAGCGAGCAGAAGCCGAGACAGGAGGACTTTCAGACGCGGGACTCAATGTGAGTCGACAGACGGGAAAAAGATCCCCTCGGCGGCTCACACTTTCCATACATCCCGACTGTACATGATCAATAGAATTTGACCAATATTCATATAAAAGTGAATGAGATTTTACTTTCCCCTCTCCTTTCACTAGACAGCAGTTTTTCATTCTGAGTTTAATGAGCGAGCAGAAGCCGAGACAGGAAGGACCTTCAGAACCGGTACTCGCTGTGAGCAGAAGCCGAGACTGGAAGGACCTTCAGACGCGGGACTCGCTGTGAGCAGAAGCCGAGACAGGCGCACTGTCAGACGCGGGAATCACTGTGAGCAGAAGTCGAGACAGGAGGAATTTCAGACGCGGGACTCACTGTGAGTCCTCAGAAGGGAAAATATCCCGGTCGGCCGCTGACCGTTTCCATACACCCAGATCATTCACAACCATTCGAATTCAACAAACATTCATATTAAAGTGGCTGAATTGTCATTTTCTCCTCTCCTTTCGCTGGAGACAGCATTTGTTAATTGTGAGCTTTATCAGCGACAGAAAGAAGTAAAACGCAGATGTTGACTCACTGGCCTCAGACTGCTGTCTATTTTGTTTATTGATGAAATGAAAGTTGATAAACATTAGATATTGAGCAGCGATACGTGGATTTTCGGGCTTTTTCACACACTGGTCTGAAATGCAGCCTCTAAAGAAGGTCTCTCCTTTCACATGAGACAGCAGTCGTTAATTGTGAGCTTAATGAGAGAGCAGAAGCGGATACACGAAGACTTTCAGATACCATACTCAGTGTGAGTCCACAGAAGGGAAAAAGATCTCCCTCGGCCACTTTCATACACCCAGATTGTTGATGAACATTAGAATTTGACAAACACTTTTATTAAATTGGCTGAGATTTTACTTTCTCCTCTCCATTCACTAGACAGCAGTTTTTCATTCTGAGCTTAGTGAGCGAGCAGAAGCCGAGACAGGAGGACTTTCAGACGCGGGAATCACCGTGAGCAGAATCCGAGACGGCAAGACTTTCAGACGCGGGACTCACTGTGAGTTCACAGACGGGAAAATGTTTCCCCTCGGTCACGGACTGTTTCCATCCATCCCTACAGTTCATGAAAATTAGAATTGGACCAATATTCATAGTAAAGTGGCTGAAATCTCATCTTCTCTTCTCCGTTCACTGGAGACAGCATTTGATAATTCTGAGCTTAATGAGCGAGCAGAAGCCGAGACAGGAGGACTTTCAGACGCGGGACTCAATGTGAGTCGACAGACGGGAAAAAGATCCCCCTCGGCGGCTCACACTTTCCATACATCCCGACTGTACATGATCAATAGAATTTGACCAATATTCATATAAAAGTGAATGAGATTTTACTTTCCCCTCTCCTTTCACTAGACAGCAGTTTTTCATTCTGAGTTTAATGAGCGAGCAGAAGCCGAGACAGGAAGGACCTTCAGAACCGGTACTCGCTGTGAGCAGAAGACGAGACAGGAGGACTTTCAGACGCGGTACTCACTGTGAGTCGACAGACGGGAAAATGTTTCCCCTCGGTCACGGACTGTTTCCATCCATCCTACAGTTCATGAAAATTAGAATTGGACCAATATTCATATAAACGTGAATGAGATTTTACTTTCTCCTCTCCTTTCACTAGACAGCAGTTTTTCATTCTGAGTTTAATGAGCGAGCAGAAGCCGAGACAGGAGGACTTTCAGAACTCATGTGAGTCGACAGACGGGAAATTCGACACTTTCCATCATCCCACATGATCAATAGAATTGACCAATATTCATATAAAAGTGAATGAGATTTTACTTTCTCTCCTTTCACTAGACAGCAGTTTTTCATTCTGAGTTTAATGAGCGAGCAGAAGCCGAGACAGGAAGGACTTCAGAACCGGTACTCGCTGTGAGCAGAAGCCGAGAAGGACCTTCAGACGCGGGACTCGCTGTGAGCAGAAGCCGAGACAGGCGCACTGTCAGACGCGGGAATCACTGTGAGCAGAAGTCGAGACTGGAGGAATTTCAGACGCGGGACTCACTGTGAGTCCTCAGAAGGGAAAATATCCCGGTCGGCCGCTGACCGTTTCCATACACCCAGATCATTCACAACCATTCGAATTCAACAAACATTCATATTAAAGTGGCTGAATTGTCATTTTCTCCTCTCCTTTCGCTGGAGACAGCATTTGTTAATTGTGAGCTTTATCAGCGACAGAAAGAAGTAAAACGCAGATGTTGACTCACTGGCCTCAGACTGCTGTCTATTTTGTTTATTGATGAAATGAAAGTTGATAAACATTAGATATTGAGCAGCGATACGTGGATTTTCGGGCTTTTTCACACACTGGTCTGAAATGCAGCCTCTAAAGAAGGTCTCTCCTTTCACATGAGACAGCAGTCGTTAATTGTGAGCTTAATGAGAGAGCAGAAGCGGATACACGAAGACTTTCAGATACCATACTCAGTGTGAGTCCACAGAAGGGAAAAAGATCTCCCTCGGCCACTTTCATACACCCAGATTGTTGATGAACATTAGAATTTGACAAACACTTTTATTAAATTGGCTGAGATTTTACTTTCTCCTCTCCATTCACTAGACAGCAGTTTTTCATTCTGAGCTTAGTGAGCGAGCAGAAGCCGAGACAGGAGGACTTTCAGACCGCGGGAATCACCGTGAGCAGAATCCGAGACGGCAAGACTTTCAGACGCGGGACTCACTGTGAGTTCACAGACGGGAAAATGTTTCCCCTCGGTCACGGACTGTTTCCATCCATCCCTACAGTTCATGAAAATTAGAATTGGACCAATATTCATAGTAAAGTGGCTGAAATCTCATCTTCTCTTCTCCGTTCACTGGAGACAGCATTTGATAATTCTGAGCTTAATGAGCGAGCAGAAGCCGAGACAGGAGGACTTTCAGACGCGGGACTCAATGTGAGTCGACAGACGGGAAAAAGATCCCCCTCGGCGGCTCACACTTTCCATACATCCCGACTGTACATGATCAATAGAATTTGACCAATATTCATATAAAAGTGAATGAGATTTTACTTTCCCCTCTCCTTTCACTAGACAGCAGTTTTTCATTCTGAGTTTAATGAGCGAGCAGAAGCCGAGACAGGAAGGACTTCAGAACCGGTACTCGCTGTGAGCAGAAGACGAGACAGGAGGACTTTCAGACGCGGTACTCACTGTGAGTCGACAGACGGGAAAATGTTTCCCCTCGGTCACGGACTGTTTCCATCCATCCCTACAGTTCATGAAAATTAGAATTGGACCAATATTCATATAAACGTGAATGAGATTTTACTTTCTCCTCTCCTTTCACTAGACAGCAGTTTTTCATTCTGAGTTTAATGAGCGAGCAGAAGCCGAGACAGGAAGGACCTTCAGAACTACTCGCTGTGAGCAGAAGCCGAGACTGGAAGGACCTTCAGACGCGGGACTCGCTGTGAGCAGAAGCCGAGACAGGCGCACTGTCAGACGCGGGAATCACTGTGAGCAAAGTCGAGACTGGAGGAATTTCAGACGCGGGACTCACTGTGAGTCCTCAGAAGGGAAAATATCCCGGTCGGCCGCTGACCGTTTCCATACACCCAGATCATTCACAACCATTCGAATTCAACAAACATTCATATTAAAGTGGCTGAATTGTCATTTTCTCCTCTCCTTTCGCTGGAGACAGCATTTGTTAATTGTGAGCTTTATCAGCGACAGAAAGAAGTAAAACGCAGATGTTGACTCACTGGCCTCAGACTGCTGTCTATTTTGTTTATTGATGAAATGAAAGTTGATAAACATTAGATATTGAGCAGCGATACGTGGATTTTCGGGCTTTTTCACACACTGGTCTGAAATGCAGCCTCTAAAGAAGGTCTCTCCTTTCACATGAGACAGCAGTCGTTAATTGTGAGCTTAATGAGAGAGCAGAAGCGGATACACGAAGACTTTCAGATACCATACTCAGTGTGAGTCCACAGAAGGGAAAAAGATCTCCCTCGGCCACTTTCATACACCCAGATTGTTGATGAACATTAGAATTTGACAAACACTTTTATTAAATTGGCTGAGATTTTACTTTCTCCTCTCCATTCACTAGACAGCAGTTTTTCATTCTGAGCTTAGTGAGCGAGCAGAAGCCGAGACAGGAGGACTTTCAGACGCGGGAATCACCGTGAGCAGAATCCGAGACAGCAAGACTTTCAGACGCGGGACTCACTGTGAGTTCACAGACGGGAAAATGTTTCCCCTCGGTCACGGACTGTTTCCATCCATCCCTACAGTTCATGAAAATTAGAATTGGACCAATATTCATAGTAAAGTGGCTGAAATCTCATCTTCTCTTCTCCGTTCACTGGAGACAGCATTTGATAATTCTGAGCTTAATGAGCGAGCAGAAGCCGAGACAGGAGGACTTTCAGACGCGGGACTCAATGTGAGTCGACAGACGGGAAAAAGATCCCCTCGGCGGCTCACACTTTCCATACATCCCGACTGTACATGATCAATAGAATTTGACCAATATTCATATAAAAGTGAATGAGATTTTACTTTCCCCTCTCCTTTCACTAGACAGCAGTTTTTCATTCTGAGTTTAATGAGCGAGCAGAAGCCGAGACAGGAAGGACCTTCAGAACCGGTACTCGCTGTGAGCAGAAGCGAGACAGGAGGACTTTCAGACGCGGTACTCACTGTGAGTCGACAGACGGAAAATGTTTCCCTCGGTCACGGACTGTTTCCATCCATCCCTACAGTTCATGAAAATTAGAATTGGACCAATATTCATATAAACGTGAATGAGATTTTACTTTCCCTCTCCTTTCACTAGACAGCAGTTTTTCATTCTGAGTTTAATGAGCCGAGACAGGAAGGACCTTCAGAACCGGTACTCGCTGTGAGCAGAAGCCGAGACCCTTCAGACTTTGTCAGACTCACTGTGAGCAGAAGTCGAGACAGGAGGAATTCAGACGCGGGACTCACTGTGAGTCCTCAGAAGGGAAAATATCCCGGTCGGCCGCTGACCGTTTCCATACACCCAGATCATTCACAACCATTCGAATTCAACAAACATTCATATTAAAGTGGCTGAATTGTCATTTTCTCCTCTCCTTTCGCTGGAGACAGCATTTGTTAATTGTGAGCTTTATCAGCGACAGAAAGAAGTAAAACGCAGATGTTGACTCACTGGCCTCAGACTGCTGTCTATTTTGTTTATTGATGAAATGAAAGTTGATAAACATTAGATATTGAGCAGCGATACGTGGATTTTCGGGCTTTTTCACACACTGGTCTGAAATGCAGCCTCTAAAGAAGGTCTCTCCTTTCACATGAGACAGCAGTCGTTAATTGTGAGCTTAATGAGAGAGCAGAAGCGGATACACGAAGACTTTCAGATACCATACTCAGTGTGAGTCCACAGAAGGGAAAAAGATCTCCCTCGGCCACTTTCATACACCCAGATTGTTGATGAACATTAGAATTTGACAAACACTTTTATTAAATTGGCTGAGATTTTACTTTCTCCTCTCCATTCACTAGACAGCAGTTTTTCATTCTGAGCTTAGTGAGCGAGCAGAAGCCGAGACAGGAGGACTTTCAGACGCGGGAATCACCGTGAGCAGAATCCGAGACAGCAAGACTTTCAGACGCGGGACTCACTGTGAGTTCACAGACGGGAAAATGTTTCCCCTCGGTCACGGACTGTTTCCATCCATCCCTACAGTTCATGAAAATTAGAATTGGACCAATATTCATAGTAAAGTGAATGAGTTCTTTCTCCTCTCCGTTCACTAGACAGCATTTTTATTCTGAGTTTAATGAGCGAGCAGAAGCCGAGACAGGAAGGACCTTCAGACCGGTACTCGACAGAAGCCGAGAAGGACTTCAGACGCGGACTCGCTGTGAGCTGTCAGACGCGGGAATCACTGTGAGTCGATTTTCAGATCACTGTGAGTCCTCAGAAGGGAAAATATCCGGTCGGCCGCTGACCGTTTCCATACACCCAGATCATTCACAACCATTCGAATTCAACAAACATTCATATTAAAGTGGCTGAATTGTCATTTTCTCTCCTTTCGCTGGAGACAGCATTTGTTAATTGTGAGCTTTATCAGCGACAGAAAGAAGTAAAACGCAGATGTTGACTCACTGGCCTCAGACTGCTGTCTATTTTGTTTATTGATGAAATGAAAGTTGATAAACATTAGATATTGAGCAGCGATACGTGGATTTTCGGGCTTTTTCACACACTGGTCTGAAATGCAGCCTCTAAAGAAGGTCTCTCCTTTCACATGAGACAGCAGTCGTTAATTGTGAGCTTAATGAGAGAGCAGAAGCGGATACACGAAGACTTTCAGATACCATACTCAGTGTGAGTCCACAGAAGGGAAAAAGATCTCCCTCGGCCACTTTCATACACCCAGATTGTTGATGAACATTAGAATTTGACAAACACTTTTATTAAATTGGCTGAGATTTTACTTTCTCCTCTCCATTCACTAGACAGCAGTTTTTCATTCTGAGCTTAGTGAGCGAGCAGAAGCCGAGACAGGAGGACTTTCAGACGCGGGAATCACCGTGAGCAGAATCCGAGACAGCAAGACTTTCAGACGCGGGACTCACTGTGAGTTCACAGACGGGAAAATTTCCCCTCGGTCACGGACTGTTTCCATCCATCCCTACAGTTCATGAAAATTAGAATTGGACCAATATTCATAGTAAAGTGGCTGAAATCTCATCTTCTCTTCTCCGTTCACTGGAGACAGCATTTGATAATTCTGAGCTTAATGAGCGAGCAGAAGCCGAGACAGGAGGACTTTCAGACGCGGGACTCAATGTGAGTCGACAGACGGGAAAAAGATCCCCTCGGCGGCTCACACTTTCCATACATCCCGACTGTACATGATCAATAGAATTTGACCAATATTCATATAAAAGTGAATGAGATTTTACTTTCCCTCTCCTTTCACTAGACAGCAGTTTTTCATTCTGAGTTTAATGAGCGAGCAGAAGCCGAGACAGGAAGGACCTTCAGAACCGGTACTCGCTGTGAGCAGAAGCCGAGACAGGAGGACTTTCAGACGCGGTACTCACTGTGAGTCACAGACGGGAAAATGTTTCCCCTCGGTCACGGACTGTTTCCATCCATCCCTACAGTTCATGAAAATTAGAATTGGACCAATATTCATATAAACGTGAATGAGATTTTACTTTCTCCTCTCCTTTCACTAGACAGCAGTTTTTCATTCTGAGTTTAATGAGCGAGCAGAAGCCGAGACAGGAAGGACCTTCAGAACCGGTACTCGCTGTGAGCAGAAGCCGAGACCCTTCAGACGCGGGACTCGCTGTGAGCAGAAGCCGAGACAGGCGCACTGTCAGACGCGGGAATCACTGTGAGCAGAAGTCGAGACAGGAATTTCAGACGCGGGACTCACTGTGAGTCCTCAGAAGGGAAAATATCCCGGTCGGCCGCTGACCGTTTCCATACACCCAGATCATTCACAACCATTCGAATTCAACAAACATTCATATTAAAGTGGCTGAATTGTCATTTTCTCCTCTCCTTTCGCTGGAGACAGCATTTGTTAATTGTGAGCTTTATCAGCGACAGAAAGAAGTAAAACGCAGATGTTGACTCACTGGCCTCAGACTGCTGTCTATTTTGTTTATTGATGAAATGAAAGTTGATAAACATTAGATATTGAGCAGCGATACGTGGATTTTCGGGCTTTTTCACACACTGGTCTGAAATGCAGCCTCTAAAGAAGGTCTCTCCTTTCACATGAGACAGCAGTCGTTAATTGTGAGCTTAATGAGAGAGCAGAAGCGGATACACGAAGACTTTCAGATACCATACTCAGTGTGAGTCCACAGAAGGGAAAAAGATCTCCCTCGGCCACTTTCATACACCCAGATTGTTGATGAACATTAGAATTTGACAAACACTTTTATTAAATTGGCTGAGATTTTACTTTCTCCTCTCCATTCACTAGACAGCAGTTTTTCATTCTGAGCTTAGTGAGCGAGCAGAAGCCGAGACAGGAGGACTTTCAGACGCGGGAATCACCGTGAGCAGAATCCGAGAGGCAAGACTTTCAGACGCGGGACTCACTGTGAGTTCACAGACGGGAAAATGTTTCCCCTCGG
The DNA here is from genome assembly GCF_001640805.2 of Lates calcarifer. Lineage (NCBI taxonomy): Eukaryota > Metazoa > Chordata > Actinopteri > Centropomidae > Lates > Lates calcarifer. The sequence continues at coordinate 8,090 of NW_026115571.1, read as the reverse complement.
TCACGGACTGTTTCCATCCATCCCTACAGTTCATGAAAATTAGAATTGGACCAATATTCATAGTAAAGTGGCTGAAATCTCATCTTCTCTTCTCCGTTCACTGGAGACAGCATTTGATAATTCTGAGCTTAATGAGCGAGCAGAAGCCGAGACAGGAGGACTTTCAGACGCGGGACTCAATGTGAGTCGACAGACGGGAAAAAGATCCCCCTCGGCGGCTCACACTTTCCATACATCCCGACTGTACATGATCAATAGAATTTGACCAATATTCATATAAAAGTGAATGAGATTTTACTTTCCCCTCTCCTTTCACTAGACAGCAGTTTTTCATTCTGAGTTTAATGAGCGAGCAGAAGCCGAGACAGGAAGGACCTTCAGAACCGGTACTCGCTGTGAGCAGAAGCCGAGACAGGAGGACTTTCAGACGCGGTACTCACTGTGAGTCGACAGACGGGAAAATGTTTCCCCTCGGTCACGGACTGTTTCCATCCATCCCTACAGTTCATGAAAATTAGAATTGGACCAATATTCATATAAACGTGAATGAGATTTTACTTTCTCCTCTCCTTTCACTAGACAGCAGTTTTTCATTCTGAGTTTAATGAGCGAGCAGAAGCCGAGACAGGAAGGACCTTCAGAACCGGTACTCGCTGTGAGCAGAAGCCGAGACAGTTCAGACGCGGGACTCGCTGTGAGCAGAAGCCGAGACAGGCGCACTGTCAGACGCGGGAATCACTGTGATCGAGACAGGAGGAATTTCAGACGCGGGACCACTGTGAGTCCTCATAAGGGAAAATATCCCGGTCGGCCGCCTGACCGTTTCCATACACCCAGATCATTCAACAACCATTCGAATTCAACAAACATTCATATTAAAGTGGCTGAATTGTCATTTCTCCTCTCCTTTCGCTGGAGACAGCATTTGTTAATTGTGAGCTTTATCAGCGACAAAGAAGTAAAACGCAGATGTTGACTCACTGGCCTCAGACTGCTGTCTATTTTGTTTATTCATGAAATGAAAGTTGATAAACATTAGATACTGAGCAGCGATACGTGGATTTTCGGCTTTTTCACACACTGGTCTGAAATGCAGCCTCTAAAGAAGGTCTCTCCTTTCACATGAGGCAGCAGTCGTTAATTGTGAGCTTAATGAGAGAGCAGAAGGATACACGAAGACTTTCAGATACCATACTCAGTGTGAGTCCACAGAAGGGAAAAAGATCTCCCTCGGCCACTTTCATACACCCAGATTGTTGATGAACATTAGAATTTGACAAACACTTTTATTAAATTGGCTGAGATTTTACTTTCTCCTCTCCATTCACTAGACAGCAGTTTTTCATTCTGAGCTTAGTGAGCGAGCAGAAGCCGAGACAGGAGGACTTTCAGACGCGGGAATCACCGTGAGCAGAATCCGAGACAGCAAGACTTTCAGACGCGGGACTCACTGTGAGTTCACAGACGGGAAAATGTTTCCCCTCGGTCACGGACTGTTTCCATCCATCCCTACAGTTCATGAAAATTAGAATTGGACCAATATTCATAGTAAAGTGGCTGAAATCTCATCTTTCTCTTCTCCGTTCACTGGAGACAGCATTTGATAATTCTGAGCTTAATGAGCGAGCAGAAGCCGAGACAGGAGGACTTTCAGACGCGGGACTCAATGTGAGTCGACAGACTGGAAAAAGATCCCCTCGGCGGCTCACACTTTCCATACATCCCGACTGTACATGATCAATAGAATTTGACCAATATTCATATAAAAGTGAATGAGATTTTACTTCCCCTCTCCTTTCACTAGACAGCAGTTTTTCATTCTGAGTTTAATGAGCGAGCAGAAGCCGAGACAGGAAGGAGCTTCAGAACCGGTACTCGCTGTGAGCAGAAGCCGAGACAGGAGGACTTTCAGACGCGGGACTCACTGTGAGTTCACAGACGGGAAAATGTTTCCCCTCGGTCACGGACTGTTTCCATCCATCCCTACAGTTCATGAAAATTAGAATTGGACCAATATTCATATAAACGTCAATGAGATTTTACTTTCTCCTCTCCTTTCACTAGACAGCAGTTTTTCATTCTGAGTTTAATGAGCGAGCAGAAACCCAGACAGGAAGGACCTTCAGAACCGGTATTCGCTGTGAGCAGAAGCCGAGACAGCAGGACCTTCAGACGCGGGACTCGCTGTGAGCAAAGCCGAGAGCACTGTCACACGCGGGAATCACTGTGAGCAGAAGTCGAGACAGGAGGAATTTCAGACGCGGGACTCACTGTGAGTCCTCAGAAGGGAAAAATCCCGGTCGGCCGCTGACCGTTTCCATACACCCAGATCATTCACAACCATTCGAATTTAACAAACATTCATATTAAAGTGGCTGAATTGTCATTTTCTCTCTCCTTTCGCTGGAGACAGCATTTGTTAATTGTGAGCTTTATCAGCGACAGAAAGAAGTAAAACGCAGATGTTGACTCACTGGCCTCAGACTGCTGTCTATTTTGTTTATTCATGAAATGAAAGTTGATAAACATTAGATACTGAGCAGCGATACGTGGATTTTCGGGCTTTTTCACACACTGGTCTGAAATGCAGCCTCTAAAGAAGGTCTCTCCTTTCACATGAGACAGCAGTCGTTAATTGTGAGCTTAATGAGAGAGCAGAAGCGGATACACGAAGACTTTCAGATACCATACTCAGTGTGAGTCCACAGAAGGGAAAAAGATCTCCCTCGGCCACTTTCATACACCCAGATTGTTGATGAACATTAGAATTTGACAAACACTTTTATTAAATTGGCTGAGATTTTACTTTCTCTCTCCATTCACTAGACAGCAGTTTTTCATTCTGAGCTTAGTGAGCGAGCAGAAGCCGAGACAGGAGGACTTTCAGACGCGGGAATCACCGTGAGCAGAATCCGAGACAGCAAGACTTTCAGACGCGGGACTCACTGTGAGTTCACAGACGGGAAAATGTTTCCCTCGGTCACGGACTGTTTCCATCCATCCCTACAGTTCATGAAAATTAGAATTGGACCAATATTCATAGTAAAGTGGCTGAAATCTCATCTTCTCTTCTCCGTTCACTGGAGACAGCATTTGATAATTCTGAGCTTAATGAGCGAGCAGAAGCCGAGACAGGAGGACTTTCAGACGCGGGACTCAATGTGAGTCGACAGACTGGAAAAAGATCCCACTCGGCGGCTCACACTTTCCATACATCCCGACTGTACATGATCAATAGAATTTGACCAATATTCATATAAAAGTGAATGAGATTTTACTTTCCCCTCTCCTTTCACTAGACAGCAGTTTTTCATTCTGAGTTTAATGAGCGAGCAGAAGCCGAGACAGGAAGGACTTCAGAACCGGTACTCGCTGTGAGCAGAAGCCGAGACAGGAGGACTTTCAGACGCGGGACTCACTGTGAGTCACAGACGGGAAAATGTTTTCCCTCGGTCACGGACTGTTTCCATCCATCCCTACAGTTCATGAAAATTAGAATTGGACCAATATTCATATAAACGTGAATGAGATTTTACTTTCTCCTCTCCTTTCACTAGACAGCAGTTTTTCATTCTGAGTTTAATGAAGCAGAAGCCGAACAGGAAGGACCTTCAGAACCGGGCTGTGAGCAGAAGCCGAGACAGGAGGACTTTCAGACGCGGGACTCAATGTGAGTCGACAGACTGGAAAAAGATCCCACTCGGCGGCTCACACTTTCCATACATCCCGACTGTACATGATCAATAGATTTGACCAATATTCATATAAAAGTGAATGAGATTTTACTTTCCCCTCTCCTTTCACTAGACAGCAGTTTTTCATTCTGAGTTTAATGAGCGAGCAGAAGCCGAGACAGGAAGGAGCTTCAGAACCGGTACTCGCTGTGAGCAGAAGCCGAGACAGGAGGACTTTCAGACGCGGGACTCACTGTGAGTTCACAGACGGGAAAATGTTTCCCCTCGGTCACGGACTGTTTCCATCCATCCCTACAGTTCATGAAAATTAGAATTGGACCAATATTCATATAAAACGTCAATGAGATTTTACTTTCTCCTCTCCTTTCACTAGACAGCAGTTTTTCATTCTGAGTTTAATGAGCGAGCAGAAACCCAGACAGGAAGGACCTTCAGAACCGGTATTCGCTGTGAGCAGAAGCCGAGACAGCAGGACCTTCAGACGCGGGACTCGCTGTAAGCAAAAGCCGAGACAGGCGCACTGTCACACGCGGGAATCACTGTGAGCAGAAGTCGAGACAGGAGGAATTTCAGACGCGGGACTCACTGTGAGTCCTCATAAGGGAAAATATCCCGGTCGGCCGCTGACCGTTTCCATACACCCAGATCATTCACAACCATTCGAATTTAACAAACATTCATATTAAAGTGGCTGAATTGTCATTTTCTCCTCTCCTTTCGCTGGAGACAGCATTTGTTAATTGTGAGCTTTATCAGCGACAGAAAGAAGTAAAACGCAGATGTTGACTCACTGGCCTCAGACTGCTGTCTATTTTGTTTATTCATGAAATGAAAGTTGATAAACATTAGATACTGAGCAGCGATACGTGGATTTTCGGGCTTTTTCACACACTGGTCTGAAATGCAGCCTCTAAAGAAGGTCTCTCCTTTCACATGAGGCAGCAGTCGTTAATTGTGAGCTTAATGGGAGAGCAGAAGCGGATACACGAAGACTTTCAGATACCATACTCAGTGTGAGTCCACAGAAGGGAAAAAGATCTCCCTCGGCCACTTTCATACACCCAGATTGTTGATGAACATTAGAATTTGACAAACACTTTTATTAAATTGGCTGAGATTTTACTTTCTCCTCTCCATTCACTAGACAGCAGTTTTTCATTCTGAGCTTAGTGAGCGAGCAGAAGCCGAGACAGGAGGACTTTCAGACGCGGGAATCACCGTGAGCAGAATCGAGACAGCAAGACTTTCAGACGCGGGACTCACTGTGAGTTCACAGACGGGAAAATGTTTTCCTCGGTCACGGACTGTTTCCATCCATCCCTACAGTTCATGAAAATTAGAATTGGACCAATATTCATAGTAAAGTGGCTGAAATCTCATCTTCTCTTCTCCGTTCACTGACAGCATTTGATAATTCTGAGCTTAATGAGCGAGCAGAAGCCGAGACAGGAGGACTTTCAGACGCGGGACTCAATGTGAGTCGACAGACTGGAAAAAGATCCCACTCGGCGGCTCACACTTTCCATACATCCCGACTGTACATGATCAATAGAATTTGACCAATATTCATATAAAAGTGAATGAGATTTTACTTTCCCCTCTCCTTTCACTAGACAGCAGTTTTTCATTCTGAGTTTAATGAGCGAGCAGAAGCCGAGACAGGAAGGACCTTCAGAACCGGTACTCGCTGTGAGCAGAAGCCGAGACGGACTTTCAGAGGGTGAGCAGAATCCGAGACAGCAAGACTTTCAGACGCGGGACTCACTGTGAGTTCACAGACGGGAAAATGTTTTCCCCTCGGTCACGGACTGTTTCCATCCATCCCTACAGTTCATGAAAATTAGAATTGGACCAATATTCATAGTAAAAGTGGCTGAAATCTCATCTTCTCTTCTCCGTTCACTGGAGACAGCATTTGATAATTCTGAGCTTAATGAGCGAGCAGAAGCCGAGACAGGAGGACTTTCAGACGCGGGACTCAATGTGAGTCGACAGACTGGAAAAAGATCCCACTCGGCGGCTCACACTTTCCATACATCCCGACTGTACATGATCAATAGAATTTGACCAATATTCATATAAAAGTGAATGAGATTTTACTTTCCCCTCTCCTTTCACTAGACAGCAGTTTTTCATTCTGAGTTTAATGAGCGAGCAGAAGCCGAGACAGGAAGGACCTTCAGAACCGGTACTCGCTGTGAGCAGAAGCCGAGACAGGAGGACTTTCAGACGCGGGACTCACTGTGAGTCGACAGACGGGAAAATGTTTCCCCTCGGTCACGGACTGTTTCCATCCATTCCTACAGTTCATGAAAATTAGAATTGGACCAATATTCATATAAACGTGAATGAGATTTTACTTTCTCCTCTCCTTTCACTAGACAGCAGTTTTTCATTCTGAGTTTAATGAGCGAGCAGAAGCCGAGACAGGAAGGACCTTCAGAACCGGTACTCGCTGTGAGCAGAAGCCGAGACAGGAGGACTTTCAGACGCGGGAATCACCGTGAGCAGAATCCGAGACAGCAAGACTTTCAGACGCGGGACTCACTGTGAGTTCACAGACGGGAAAATGTTTTCCCTCGGTCACGGACTGTTTCCATCCATCCCTACAGTTCATGAAAATTAGAATTGGACCAATATTCATAGTAAAGTGGCTGAAATCTCATCTTCTCTTCTCCGTTCACTGGAGACAGCATTTGATAATTCTGAGCTTAATGAGCGAGCAGAAGCCGAGACAGGAGGACTTTCAGACGCGGGACTCAATGTGAGTCGACAGACTGGAAAAAGATCCCACTCGGCGGCTCACACTTTCCATACATCCCGACTGTACATGATCAATAGAATTTGACCAATATTCATATAAAAGTGAATGAGATTTTACTTTCCCTCTCCTTTCACTAGACAGCAGTTTTTCATTCTGAGTTTAATGAGCGAGCAGAAGCCGAGACAGGAAGGAGTCAGAACGGTACTCGCTGTGAGCAGAAGCCGAGACAGGAGGACTTTCAGACGCGGGACTCACTGTGAGTTCACAGACGGAAAATGTTTCCCCTCGGTCACGGACTGTTTCCATCCATCCCTACAGTTCATGAAAATTAGAATTGGACCAATATTCATATAAACGTCAATGAGATTTTACTTTCTCCTCTCCTTTCACTAGACAGCAGTTTTTCATTCTGAGTTTAATGAGCGAGCAGAACCCAGACAGGAAGACCTTCAGAACCGGTATTCGCTGTGAGCAGAAGCCGAGACAGCAGGACCTTCAGACGCGGGACTCGCTGTGAGCAAAAGCCGAGACAGGCGCACTGTCACACGGCGGGAATCACTGTGAGCAGAAGTCGAGACAGGAGGAATTTCAGACGCGGGACTCACTGTGAGTCCTCATAAGGGAAAATATCCCGGTCGGCCGCTGACCGTTTCCATACACCCAGATCATTCACAACCATTCGAATTTAACAAACATTCATATTAAAGTGGCTGAATTGTCATTTTCTCCTCTCCTTTCGCTGGAGACAGCATTTGTTAATTGTGAGCTTTATCAGCGACAGAAAGAAGTAAAACGCAGATGTTGACTCACTGGCCTCAGACTGCTGTCTATTTTGTTTATTCATGAAATGAAAGTTGATAAACATTAGATACTGAGCAGCGATACGTGGATTTTCGGGCTTTTTCACACACTGGTCTGAAATGCAGCCTCTAAAGAAGGTCTCTCCTTTCACATGAGACAGCAGTCGTTAATTGTGAGCTTAATGAGAGAGCAGAAGCGGATACACGAAGACTTTCAGATACCATACTCAGTGTGAGTCCACAGAAGGGAAAAAGATCTCCCTCGGCCACTTTCATACACCCAGATGTTGATGAACATTAGAATTTGACAAACACTTTTATTAAATTGGCTGAGATTTTTACTTTCTCCTCTCCATTCACTAGACAGCAGTTTTTCATTCTGAGCTTAGTGAGCGAGCAGAAGCCGAGACAGGAGGACTTTCAGACGCGGGAATCACCGTGAGCAGAATCCGAGACAGCAAGACTTTCAGACGCGGGACTCACTGTGAGTTCACAGACGGGAAAATGTTTTCCCTCGGTCACGGACTGTTTCCATCCATCCCTACAGTTCATGAAAATTAGAATTGGACCAATATTCATAGTAAAGTGGCTGAAATCTCATCTTCTCTTCTCCGTTCACTGGAGACAGCATTTGATATAATTCTGAGCTTAATGAGCGAGCAGAAGCCGAGACAGGAGGACTTTCAGACGCGGGACTCAATGTGAGTCGACAGACTGGAAAAAATCCCCTCGGCGGCTCACACTTTCCATACATCCCGACTGTACATGATCAATAGAATTTGACCAATATTCATATAAAAGTGAATGAGATTTTACTTTCCCCTCTCCTTT
>NW_026115570.1:0-23525 GCF_001640805.2 Lates calcarifer | reverse complement strand
TTTCCATACATCCCGACTGTACATGATCAATAGAATTTGACCAATATTCATATAAAAGTGAATGAGATTTTACTTTCCTCCTTTCACTAGACAGCAGTTTTTCATTCTGAGTTTAATGAGCGAGCAGAAGCCGAGACAGGAAGGACCTTCAGAACCGGTACTCGCTGTGAGCAGAAGCCGAGACAGGAGGACTTTCAGACGCGGTACTCACTGTGAGTCGACAGACGGGAAAATGTTTCCCCTCGGTCACGGACTGTTTCCATCCATCCCTACAGTTCATGAAAATTAGAATTGGACCAATATTCATATAAACGTGAATGAGATTTTACTTTCCCCTCTCCTTTCACTAGACAGCAGTTTTTCATTCTGAGTTTAATGAGCGAGCAGAAGCCGAGACAGGAAGGACCTTCAGAACCGGTACTCGCTGTGAGCAGAAGCCGAGACAGCAGGACCTTCAGACGCGGGACTCGCTGTGAGCAGAAGCCGAGACAGGCGCACTGTCAGACGCGGGAATCACTGTGAGCAGAAGTCGAGACAGGAGGAATTTCAGACGCGGGACTCACTGTGAGTCCTCAGAAGGGAAAATATCCCGGTCGGCCGCTGACCGTTTCCATACACCCAGATCATTCACAACCATTCGAATTCAACAAACATTCATATTAAAGTGGCTGAATTGTCATTTTCTCCTCTCCTTTCGCTGGAGACAGCATTTGTTAATTGTGAGCTTTATCAGCGACAGAAAGGAGTAAAACGCAGATGTTGACTCACTGGCCTCAGACTGCTGTCTATTTTGTTTATTGATGAAATGAAAGTTGATAAACATTAGATATTGAGCAGCGATACGTGGATTTTCGGGCTTTTTCACACACTGGTCTGAAATGCAGCCTCTAAAGAAGGTCTCTCCTTCCACATGAGACAGCAGTCGTTAATTGTGAGCTTAATGAGAGAGCAGAAGCGGATACACGAAGACTTTCAGATACCATACTCAGTGTGAGTCCACAGAAGGGAAAAAGATCTCCCTCGGCCACTTTCATACACCCAGATTGTTGATGAACATTAGAATTTGACAAACACTTTTATTAAATTGGCTGAGATTTTACTTTCTCCTCTCCATTCACTAGACAGCAGTTTTTCATTCTGAGCTTAGTGAGCGAGCAGAAGCCGAGACAGGGGACTTTCAGACGCGGGAATCACCGTGAGCAGAATCCGAGACAGCAAGACTTTCAGACGCGGGACTCACTGTGAGTTCACAGACGGGAAAATGTTTCCCCTCGGTCACGGACTGTTTCCATCCATCCCTACAGTTCATGAAAATTAGAATTGGACCAATATTCATAGTAAAGTGGCTGAAATCTCATCTTCTCTTCTCCGTTCACTGGAGACAGCATTTGATAATTCTGAGCTTAATGAGCGAGCAGAAGCCGAGACAGGAGGACTTTCAGACGCGGGACTCAATGTGAGTCGACAGACGGGAAAAAGATCCCCCTCGGCGGCTCACACTTTCCATACATCCCGACTGTACATGATCAATAGAATTTGACCAATATTCATATAAAAGTGAATGAGATTTTACTTTCCCCTCTCCTTTCACTAGACAGCAGTTTTTCATTCTGAGTTTAATGAGCGAGCAGAAGCCGAGACAGGAAGGACCTTCAGAACCGGTACTCGCTGTGAGCAGAAGCCGAGACAGGAGGACTTTCAGACGCGGTACTCACTGTGAGTCGACAGACGGGAAAATGTTTCCCCTCGGTCACGGACTGTTTCCATCCATCCCTACAGTTCATGAAAATTAGAATTGGACCAATATTCATATAAACGTGAATGAGATTTTACTTTCCCCTCTCCTTTCACTAGACAGCAGTTTTTCATTCTGAGTTTAATGAGCGAGCAGAAGCCGAGACAGGAAGGACCTTCAGAACCGGTACTCGCTGTGAGCAGAAGCCGAGACAGCAGGACCTTCAGACGCGGGGAGCAGCGCACTGTCAGACGCGGGAATCACTGTGAGCAGAAGTCGAGACAGGAGGAATTTCAGACGCGGGACTCACTGTGAGTCCTCAGAAGGGAAAATATCCCGGTCGGCCGCTGACCGTTTCCATACACCCAGATCATTCACAACCATTCGAATTCAACAAACATTCATATTAAAGTGGCTGAATTGTCATTTTCTCCTCTCCTTTCGCTGGAGACAGCATTTGTTAATTGTGAGCTTTATCAGCGACAGAAAGGAGTAAAACGCAGATGTTGACTCACTGGCCTCAGACTGCTGTCTATTTTGTTTATTGATGAAATGAAAGTTGATAAACATTAGATATTGAGCAGCGATACGTGGATTTTCGGGCTTTTTCACACACTGGTCTGAAATGCAGCCTCTAAAGAAGGTCTCTCCTTCCACATGAGACAGCAGTCGTTAATTGTGAGCTTAATGAGAGAGCAGAAGCGGATACACGAAGACTTTCAGATACCATACTCAGTGTGAGTCCACAGAAGGGAAAAAGATCTCCCTCGGCCACTTTCATACACCCAGATTGTTGATGAACATTAGAATTTGACAAACACTTTTATTAAATTGGCTGAGATTTTACTTTCTCCTCTCCATTCACTAGACAGCAGTTTTTCATTCTGAGCTTAGTGAGCGAGCAGAAGCCGAGACAGGAGGACTTTCAGACGCGGGAATCACCGTGAGCAGAATCCGAGACAGCAAGACTTTCAGACGCGGGACTCACTGTGAGTTCACAGACGGGAAAATGTTTCCCCTCGGTCACGGACTGTTTCCATCCATCCTACAGTTCATGAAAATTAGAATTGGACCAATATTCATAGTAAAGTGGCTGAAATCTCATCTTCTCTTCTCCGTTCACTGGAGACAGCATTTGATAATTCTGAGCTTAATGAGCGAGCAGAAGCCGAGACAGGAGGACTTTCAGACGCGGGACTCAATGTGAGTCGACAGACGGGAAAAAGATCCCCCTCGGCGGCTCACACTTTCCATACATCCCGACTGTACATGATCAATAGAATTTGACCAATATTCATATAAAAGTGAATGAGATTTTACTTTCCCCTCTCCTTTCACTAGACAGCAGTTTTTCATTCTGAGTTTAATGAGCGAGCAGAAGCCGAGACAGGAAGGACCTTCAGAACCGGTACTCGCTGTGAGCAGAAGCCGAGACAGGAGGACTTTCAGACGCGGTACTCACTGTGAGTCGACAGACGGGAAAATGTTTCCCCTCGGTCACGGACTGTTTCCATCCATCCCTACAGTTCATGAAAATTAGAATTGGACCAATATTCATATAAACGTGAATGAGATTTTACTTTCCCCTCTCCTTTCACTAGACAGCAGTTTTTCATTCTGAGTTTAATGAGCGAGCAGAAGCCGAGACAGGAAGGACCTTCAGAACCGGTACTCGCTGTGAGCAGAAGCCGAGACAGCAGGACCTTCAGACGCGGGACTCGCTGTGAGCAGAAGCCGAGACAGGCGCACTGTCAGACGCGGGAATCACTGTGAGCAGAAGTCGAGACAGGAGGAATTTCAGACGCGGGACTCACTGTGAGTCCTCAGAAGGGAAAATATCCCGGTCGGCCGCTGACCGTTTCCATACACCCAGATCATTCACAACCATTCGAATTCAACAAACATTCATATTAAAGTGGCTGAATTGTCATTTTCTCCTCTCCTTTCGCTGGAGACAGCATTTGTTAATTGTGAGCTTTATCAGCGACAGAAAGGAGTAAAACGCAGATGTTGACTCACTGGCCTCAGACTGCTGTCTATTTTGTTTATTGATGAAATGAAAGTTGATAAACATTAGATATTGAGCAGCGATACGTGGATTTTCGGGCTTTTTCACACACTGGTCTGAAATGCAGCCTCTAAAGAAGGTCTCTCCTTCCACATGAGACAGCAGTCGTTAATTGTGAGCTTAATGAGAGAGCAGAAGCGGATACACGAAGACTTTCAGATACCATACTCAGTGTGAGTCCACAGAAGGGAAAAAGATCTCCCTCGGCCACTTTCATACACCCAGATTGTTGATGAACATTAGAATTTGACAAACACTTTTATTAAATTGGCTGAGATTTTACTTTCTCCTCTCCATTCACTAGACAGCAGTTTTTCATTCTGAGCTTAGTGAGCGAGCAGAAGCCGAGACAGGAGGACTTTCAGACGCGGGAATCACCGTGAGCAGAATCCGAGACAGCAAGACTTTCAGACGCGGGACTCACTGTGAGTTCACAGACGGGAAAATGTTTCCCCTCGGTCACGGACTGTTTCCATCCATCCCTACAGTTCATGAAAATTAGAATTGGACCAATATTCATAGTAAAGTGGCTGAAATCTCATCTTCTCTTCTCCGTTCACTGGAGACAGCATTTGATAATTCTGAGCTTAATGAGCGAGCAGAAGCCGAGACAGGAGGACTTTCAGACGCGGGACTCAATGTGAGTCGACAGACGGGAAAAAGATCCCCCTCGGCGGCTCACACTTTCCATACATCCCGACTGTACATGATCAATAGAATTTGACCAATATTCATATAAAAGTGAATGAGATTTTACTTTCCCTCTCCTTTCACTAGACAGCAGTTTTTCATTCTGAGTTTAATGAGCGAGCAGAAGCCGAGACAGGAAGGACCTTCAGAACCGGTACTCGCTGTGAGCAGAAGCCGAGACAGGAGGACTTTCAGACGCGGTACTCACTGTGAGTCGACAGACGGGAAAATGTTTCCCCTCGGTCACGGACTGTTTCCATCCATCCCTACAGTTCATGAAAATTAGAATTGGACCAATATTCATATAAACGTGAATGAGATTTTACTTTCCCCTCTCCTTTCACTAGACAGCAGTTTTTCATTCTGAGTTTAATGAGCGAGCAGAAGCGAGACAGGAAGGACCTTCAGAACCGGTACTCGCTGTGAGCAGAAGCCGAGACAGCAGGACCTTCAGACGCGGGACTCGCTGTGAGCAGAAGCCGAGACACACTGTCAGACGCGGGAATCACTGTGAGCAGAAGTCGAGACAGGAGGAATTTCAGACGCGGGACTCACTGTGAGTCCTCAGAAGGGAAAATATCCCGGTCGGCCGCTGACCGTTTCCATACACCCAGATCATTCACAACCATTCGAATTCAACAAACATTCATATTAAAGTGGCTGAATTGTCATTTTCTCCTCTCCTTTCGCTGGAGACAGCATTTGTTAATTGTGAGCTTTATCAGCGACAGAAAGGAGTAAAACGCAGATGTTGACTCACTGGCCTCAGACTGCTGTCTATTTTGTTTATTGATGAAATGAAAGTTGATAAACATTAGATATTGAGCAGCGATACGTGGATTTTCGGGCTTTTTCACACACTGGTCTGAAATGCAGCCTCTAAAGAAGGTCTCTCCTTCCACATGAGACAGCAGTCGTTAATTGTGAGCTTAATGAGAGAGCAGAAGCGGATACACGAAGACTTTCAGATACCATACTCAGTGTGAGTCCACAGAAGGGAAAAAGATCTCCCTCGGCCACTTTCATACACCCAGATTGTTGATGAACATTAGAATTTGACAAACACTTTTATTAAATTGGCTGAGATTTTACTTTCTCCTCTCCATTCACTAGACAGCAGTTTTTCATTCTGAGCTTAGTGAGCGAGCAGAAGCCGAGACAGGAGGACTTTCAGACGCGGGAATCACCGTGAGCAGAATCCGAGACAGCAAGACTTTCAGACGCGGGACTCACTGTGAGTTCACAGACGGGAAAATGTTTCCCCTCGGTCACGACTGTTTCCATCCATCCCTACAGTTCATGAAAATTAGAATTGGACCAATATTCATAGTAAAGTGGCTGAAATCTCATCTTCTCTTCTCCGTTCACTGGAGACAGCATTTGATAATTCTGAGCTTAATGAGCGAGCAGAAGCCGAGACAGGAGGACTTTCAGACGCGGGACTCAATGTGAGTCGACAGACGGGAAAAAGATCCCCCTCGGCGGCTCACACTTTCCATACATCCCGACTGTACATGATCAATAGAATTTGACCAATATTCATATAAAAGTGAATGAGATTTTACTTTCCCCTCTCCTTTCACTAGACAGCAGTTTTTCATTCTGAGTTTAATGAGCGAGCAGAAGCCGAGACAGGAAGGACCTTCAGAACCGGTACTCGCTGTGAGCAGAAGCCGAGACAGGAGGACTTTCAGACGCGGTACTCACTGTGAGTCGACAGACGGGAAAATGTTTCCCCTCGGTCACGGACTGTTTCCATCCATCCCTACAGTTCATGAAAATTAGAATTGGACCAATATTCATATAAACGTGAATGAGATTTTACTTTCCCCTCTCCTTTCACTAGACAGCAGTTTTTCATTCTGAGTTTAATGAGCGAGCAGAAGCCGAGACAGGAAGGACCTTCAGAACCGGTACTCGCTGTGAGCAGAAGCCGAGACAGCAGGACCTTCAGACGCGGGACTCGCTGTGAGCAGAAGCGAGACAGGCGCACTGTCAGACGCGGGAATCACTGTGAGCAGAAGTCGAGACAGGAGGAATTTCAGACGCGGGACTCACTGTGAGTCCTCAGAAGGGAAAATATCCCGGTCGGCCGCTGACCGTTTCCATACACCCAGATCATTCACAACCATTCGAATTCAACAAACATTCATATTAAAGTGGCTGAATTGTCATTTTCTCCTCTCCTTTCGCTGGAGACAGCATTTGTTAATTGTGAGCTTTATCAGCGACAGAAAGGAGTAAAACGCAGATGTTGACTCACTGGCCTCAGACTGCTGTCTATTTTGTTTATTGATGAAATGAAAGTTGATAAACATTAGATATTGAGCAGCGATACGTGGATTTTCGGGCTTTTTCACACACTGGTCTGAAATGCAGCCTCTAAAGAAGGTCTCTCCTTCCACATGAGACAGCAGTCGTTAATTGTGAGCTTAATGAGAGAGCAGAAGCGGATACACGAAGACTTTCAGATACCATACTCAGTGTGAGTCCACAGAAGGGAAAAAGATCTCCCTCGGCCACTTTCATACACCCAGATTGTTGATGAACATTAGAATTTGACAAACACTTTTATTAAATTGGCTGAGATTTTACTTTCTCCTCTCCATTCACTAGACAGCAGTTTTTCATTCTGAGCTTAGTGAGCGAGCAGAAGCCGAGACAGGAGGACTTTCAGACGCGGGAATCACCGTGAGCAGAATCCGAGACAGCAAGACTTTCAGACGCGGGACTCACTGTGAGTTCACAGACGGGAAAATGTTTCCCCTCGGTCACGGACTGTTTCCATCCATCCCTACAGTTCATGAAAATTAGAATTGGACCAATATTCATAGTAAAGTGGCTGAAATCTCATCTTCTCTTCTCCGTTCACTGGAGACAGCATTTGATAATTCTGAGCTTAATGAGCGAGCAGAAGCCGAGACAGGAGGACTTTCAGACGCGGGACTCAATGTGAGTCGACAGACGGGAAAAAGATCCCCCTCGGCGGCTCACACTTTCCATACATCCCGACTGTACATGATCAATAGAATTTGACCAATATTCATATAAAAGTGAATGAGATTTTACTTTCCCCTCTCCTTTTCACTAGACAGCAGTTTTTCATTCTGAGTTTAATGAGCGAGCAGAAGCCGAGACAGGAAGGACCTTCAGAACCGGTACTCGCTGTGAGCAGAAGCCGAGACAGGAGGACTTTCAGACGCGGTACTCACTGTGAGTCGACAGACGGGAAAATGTTTCCCCTCGGTCACGGACTGTTTCCATCCATCCCTACAGTTCATGAAAATTAGAATTGGACCAATATTCATATAAACGTGAATGAGATTTTACTTTCCCCTCTCCTTTCACTAGACAGCAGTTTTTCATTCTGAGTTTAATGAGCGAGCAGAAGCCGAGACAGGAAGGACCTTCAGAACCGGTACTCGCTGTGAGCAGAAGCCGAGACAGCAGGACCTTCAGACGCGGGACTCGCTGTGAGCAGAAGCCGAGACAGGCGCACTGTCAGACGCGGGAATCACTGTGAGCAGAAGTCGAGACAGGAGGAATTTCAGACGCGGGACTCACTGTGAGTCCTCAGAAGGGAAAATATCCCGGTCGGCCGCTGACCGTTTCCATACACCCAGATCATTCACAACCATTCGAATTCAACAAACATTCATATTAAAGTGGCTGAATTGTCATTTTCTCCTCTCCTTTCGCTGGAGACAGCATTTGTTAATTGTGAGCTTTATCAGCGACAGAAAGGAGTAAAACGCAGATGTTGACTCACTGGCCTCAGACTGCTGTCTATTTTGTTTATTGATGAAATGAAAGTTGATAAACATTAGATATTGAGCAGCGATACGTGGATTTTCGGGCTTTTTCACACACTGGTCTGAAATGCAGCCTCTAAAGAAGGTCTCTCCTTCCACATGAGACAGCAGTCGTTAATTGTGAGCTTAATGAGAGAGCAGAAGCGGATACACGAAGACTTTCAGATACCATACTCAGTGTGAGTCCACAGAAGGGAAAAAGATCTCCCTCGGCCACTTTCATACACCCAGATTGTTGATGAACATTAGAATTTGACAAACACTTTTATTAAATTGGCTGAGATTTTACTTTCTCCTCTCCATTCACTAGACAGCAGTTTTTCATTCTGAGCTTAGTGAGCGAGCAGAAGCCGAGACAGGAGGACTTTCAGACGCGGGAATCACCGTGAGCAGAATCCGAGACAGCAAGACTTTCAGACGCGGGACTCACTGTGAGTTCACAGACGGGAAAATGTTTCCCCTCGGTCACGGACTGTTTCCATCCATCCCTACAGTTCATGAAAATTAGAATTTGGACCAATATTCATAGTAAAGTGGCTGAAATCTCATCTTCTCTTCTCCGTTCACTGGAGACAGCATTTGATAATTCTGAGCTTAATGAGCGAGCAGAAGCCGAGACAGGAGGACTTTCAGACGCGGGACTCAATGTGAGTCGACAGACGGGAAAAAGATCCCCCTCGGCGGCTCACACTTTCCATACATCCCGACTGTACATGATCAATAGAATTTGACCAATATTCATATAAAAGTGAATGAGATTTTACTTTCCCCTCTCCTTTCACTAGACAGCAGTTTTTCATTCTGAGTTTAATGAGCGAGCAGAAGCCGAGACAGGAAGGACCTTCAGAACCGGTACTCGCTGTGAGCAGAAGCCGAGACAGGAGGACTTTCAGACGCGGTACTCACTGTGAGTCGACAGACGGGAAAATGTTTCCCCTCGGTCACGGACTGTTTCCATCCATCCCTACAGTTCATGAAAATTAGAATTGGACCAATATTCATATAAACGTGAATGAGATTTTACTTTCCCCTCTCCTTTCACTAGACAGCAGTTTTTCATTCTGAGTTTAATGAGCGAGCAGAAGCCGAGACAGGAAGGACCTTCAGAACCGGTACTCGCTGTGAGCAGAAGCCGAGACAGCAGGACCTTCAGACGCGGGACTCGCTGTGAGCAGAAGCCGAGACAGGCGCACTGTCAGACGCGGGAATCACTGTGAGCAGAAGTCGAGACAGGAGGAATTTCAGACGCGGGACTCACTGTGAGTCCTCAGAAGGGAAAATATCCCGGTCGGCCGCTGACCGTTTCCATACACCCAGATCATTCACAACCATTCGAATTCAACAAACATTCATATTAAAGTGGCTGAATTGTCATTTTCTCCTCTCCTTTCGCTGGAGACAGCATTTGTTAATTGTGAGCTTTATCAGCGACAGAAAGGAGTAAAACGCAGATGTTGACTCACTGGCCTCAGACTGCTGTCTATTTTGTTTATTGATGAAATGAAAGTTGATAAACATTAGATATTGAGCAGCGATACGTGGATTTTCGGGCTTTTTCACACACTGGTCTGAAATGCAGCCTCTAAAGAAGGTCTCTCCTTCCACATGAGACAGCAGTCGTTAATTGTGAGCTTAATGAGAGAGCAGAAGCGGATACACGAAGACTTTCAGATACCATACTCAGTGTGAGTCCACAGAAGGGAAAAAGATCTCCCTCGGCCACTTTCATACACCCAGATTGTTGATGAACATTAGAATTTGACAAACACTTTTATTAAATTGGCTGAGATTTTACTTTCTCCTCTCCATTCACTAGACAGCAGTTTTTCATTCTGAGCTTAGTGAGCGAGCAGAAGCCGAGACAGGAGGACTTTCAGACGCGGAATCACCGTGAGCAGAATCCGAGACAGCAAGACTTTCAGACGCGGGACTCACTGTGAGTTCACAGACGGGAAAATGTTTCCCCGGTCACGGACTGTTTCCATCCATCCCTACAGTTCATGAAAATTAGAATTGGACCAATATTCATAGTAAAGTGGCTGAAATCTCATCTTCTCTTCTCCGTTCACTGGAGACAGCATTTGATAATTCTGAGCTTAATGAGCGAGCAGAAGCCGAGACAGGAGGACTTTCAGACGCGACTCAATGTGAGTCGACAGACTGGAAAAAGATCCCCCTCGGCGGCTCACACTTTCCATACATCCCGACTGTACATGATCAATAGAATTTGACCAATATTCATATAAAAGTGAATGAGATTTTACTTTCCCCTCTCCTTTCACTAGACAGCAGTTTTTCATTCTGAGTTAATGAGCGAGCAGAAGCCGAGACAGGAAGGAGCTTCAGAACCGGTACTCGCTGTGAGCAAGCCGAGACAGGAGGACTTTCAGACGCGGGACTCACTGTGAGTTCACAGACGGGAAAATGTTCCTCGGTCACGGACTGTTTCCATCCATCCCTACAGTTCATGAAAATTAGAATTGGACCAATATTCATATAAACGTCAATGAGATTTTACTTCTCCTCTCCTTTCACTAGACAGCAGTTTTTCATTCTGAGTTTAATGAGCGAGCAGAAACCCAGACAGGAAGGACCTTCAGAACCGGTACGCTGTGAGCAGAAGCCGAGACAGCAGGACCTTCAGACGCGGGACTCGCTGTGAGCAAAAGCCGAGACAGGCGCACTGTCACACGCGGGAATCACTGTGAGCAGAAGTCGAGACAGGAGGAATTTCAGACGCGGGACTCACTGTGAGTCCTCATAAGGGAAAATATCCCGGTCGGCCGCTGACCGTTTCCATACACCCAGATCATTCACAACCATTCGAATTTAACAAACATTCATATTAAAGTGGCTGAATTGTCATTTTCTCCTCTCCTTTCGCTGGAGACAGCATTTGTTAATTGTGAGCTTTATCAGCGACAGAAAGAAGTAAAACGCAGATGTTGACTCACTGGCCTCAGACTGCTGTCTATTTTGTTTATTCATGAAATGAAAGTTGATAAACATTAGATACTGAGCAGCGATACGTGGATTTTCGGGCTTTTTCACACACTGGTCTGAAATGCAGCCTCTAAAGAAGGTCTCTCCTTTCACATGAGGCAGCAGTCGTTAATTGTGAGCTTAATGAGAGAGCAGAAGCGGATACACGAAGACTTTCAGATACCATACTCAGTGTGAGTCCACAGAAGGGAAAAAGATCTCCCTCGGCCACTTTCATACACCCAGATTGTTGATGAACATTAGAATTTGACAAACACTTTTATTAAATTGGCTGAGATTTTACTTTCTCCTCTCCATTCACTAGACAGCAGTTTTTCATTCTGAGCTTAGTGAGCGAGCAGAAGCCGAGACAGGAGGACTTTCAGACGCGGGAATCACCCGTGAGCAGAATCCGAGACAGCAAGACTTTCAGACGCGGGACTCACTGTGAGTTCACAGACGGGAAAATGTTTTCCCTCGGTCACGGACTGTTTCCATCCATCCCTACAGTTCATGAAAATTAGAATTGGACCAATATTCATAGTAAAGTGGCTGAAATCTCATCTTCTCTTCTCCGTTCACTGGAGACAGCATTTGATAATTCTGAGCTTAATGAGCGAGCAGAAGCCGAGACAGGAGGACTTTCAGACGCGGGACTCAATGTGAGTCGACAGACTGGAAAAGATCCCTCGGCGGCTCACACTTTCCATACATCCCGACTGTACATGATCAATAGAATTTGACCAATATTCATATAAAAAATGAGATTTTACTTTCCCCTCTCCTTTCACTAGACAGCAGTTTTTCATTCTGAGTTTAATGAGCGAGCAGAAGCCGAGACAGGAAGGAGCTTCAGAACCTTGTGAGCAGAAGCCGAGACAGGAACTTTCAGACGCGGGACTCACTGTGAGTTCACAGACGGGAAAATGTTTCCCTCGGTCACGGACTGTTTCCATCCATCCCTACAGTTCATGAAAATTAGAATTGGACCAATATTCATATAAACGTCAATGAGATTTTACTTTCTCCTCTCCTTTCACTAGACAGCAGTTTTTCATTCTGAGTTTAATGAGCGAGCAGAAACCCAGACAGGAAGGACCTTCAGAACCGGTATTCGCTGTGAGCAGAAGCCGAGACAGCAGGACCTTCAGACGCGGGACTCGCTGTGAGCAAAAGCCGAGACAGGCGCACTGTCACACGCGGGAATCACTGTGAGCAGAAGTCGAGACAGGAGGAATTTCAGACGCGGGACTCACTGTGAGTCCTCATAAGGGAAAATATCCCGGTCGGCCGCTGACCGTTTCCATACACCCAGATCATTCACAACCATTCGAATTTAACAAACATTCATATTAAAGTGGCTGAATTGTCATTTTCTCCTCTCTTTCGCTGGAGACAGCATTTGTTAATTGTGAGCTTTATCAGCGACAGAAAGAAGTAAAACGCAGATGTTGACTCACTGGCCTCAGACTGCTGTCTATTTTGTTTATTCATGAAATGAAAGTTGATAAACATTAGATACTGAGCAGCGATACGTGGATTTTCGGGCTTTTTCACACACTGGTCTGAAATGCAGCCTCTAAAGAAGGTCTCTCCTTTCACATGAGGCAGCAGTCGTTAATTGTGAGCTTAATGAGAGAGCAGAAGCGGATACACGAAGACTTTCAGATACCATACTCAGTGTGAGTCCACAGAAGGGAAAAAGATCTCCCTCGGCCACTTTCATACACCCCCATGACATTAGAATTTGACAAACACTTTTATTAAATTGGCTGAGATTTTACTTTCTCCTCTCCATTCACTAGACAGCAGTTTTTCATTCTGAGCTTAGTGAGCGAGCAGAAGCCGAGACAGGAGGACTTTCAGACGCGGGAATCACCGTGAGCAGAATCCGAGACAGCAAGACTTTCAGACGCGGGACTCACTGTGAGTTCACAGACGGGAAAATGTTTTCCCTCGGTCACGGACTGTTTCCATCCATCCCTACAGTTCATGAAAATTAGAATTGGACCAATATTCATAGTAAAGTGGCTGAAATCTCATCTTCTCTTCTCCGTTCACTGGAGACAGCATTTGATAATTCTGAGCTTAATGAGCGAGCAGAAGCCGAGACAGGAGGACTTTCAGACGCGGGACTCAATGTGAGTCGACAGACTGGAAAAAGATCCCACTCGGCGGCTCACACTTTCCATACATCCCGACTGTACATGATCAATAGAATTTGACCAATATTCATATAAAAGTGAATGAGATTTTACTTTCCCCTCTCCTTTCACTAGACAGCAGTTTTTCATTCTGAGTTTAATGAGCGAGCAGAAGCCGAGACAGGAAGGAGCTTCAGAACCGGTACTCGCTGTGAGCAGAAGCCGAGACAGGAGGACTTTCAGACGCGGGACTCACTGTGAGTTCACAGACGGGAAAATGTTTCCCCTCGGTCACGGACTGTTTCCATCCATCCCTACAGTTCATGAAAATTAGAATTGGACCAATATTCATATAAACGTCAATGAGATTTTACTTTCTCCTCTCCTTTCACTAGACAGCAGTTTTTCATTCTGAGTTTAATGAGCGAGCAGAAACCCAGACAGGAAGGACCTTCAGAACCGGTATTCGCTGTGAGCAGAAGCCGAGACAGCAGGACCTTCAGACGCGGGACTCGCTGTGAGCAAAAGCCGAGACAGGCGCACTGTCACACGCGGGAATCACTGTGAGCAGAAGTCGAGACAGGAGGAATTTCAGACGCGGGACTCACTGTGAGTCCTCATAAGGGAAAATATCCCGTCGGCCGCTGACCGTTTCCATACACCCAGATCATTCACAACCATTCGAATTTAACAAACATTCATATTAAAGTGGCTGAATTGTCATTTTCTCCTCTCCTTTCGCTGGAGACAGCATTTGTTAATTGTGAGCTTTATCAGCGACAGAAAGAAGTAAAACGCAGATGTTGACTCACTGGCCTCAGACTGCTGTCTATTTTGTTTATTCATGAAATGAAAGTTGATAAACATTAGATACTGAGCAGCGATACGTGGATTTTCGGGCTTTTTCACACACTGGTCTGAAATGCAGCCTCTAAAGAAGGTCTCTCCTTTCACATGAGGCAGCAGTCGTTAATGTGAGCTTAATGAGAGAGCAGAAGCGGATACACGAAGACTTTCAGATACCATACTCAGTGTGAGTCCACAGAAGGGAAAAAGATCTCCCTCGGCCACTTTCATACACCCAGATTGTTGATGAACATTAGAATTTGACAAACACTTTTATTAAATTGGCTGAGATTTTACTTTCTCCTCTCCATTCACTAGACAGCAGTTTTTCATTCTGAGCTTAGTGAGCGAGCAGAAGCCGAGACAGGAGGACTTTCAGACGCGGAATCACCGTGAGCAGAATCCGAGACAGCAAGACTTTCAGACGCGGGACTCACTGTGAGTTCACAGACGGGAAAATGTTTTCCCTCGGTCACGGACTGTTTCCATCCATCCCTACAGTTCATGAAAATTAGAATTGGACCAATATTCATAGTAAAGTGGCTGAAATCTCATCTTCTCTTCTCCGTTCACTGGAGACAGCATTTGATAATTCTGAGCTTAATGAGCGAGCAGAAGCCGAGACAGGAGGACTTTCAGACGCGGGACTCAATGTGAGTCGACAGACTGGAAAAAGATCCCACTCGGCGGCTCACACTTTCCATACATCCCGACTGTACATGATCAATAGAATTTGACCAATATTCATATAAAAGTGAATGAGATTTTACTTTCCCCTCTCCTTTCACTAGACAGCAGTTTTTCATTCTGAGTTTAATGAGCGAGCAGAAGCCGAGACAGGAAGGAGCTTCAGAACCGGTACTCGCTGTGAGCAGAAGCCGAGACAGGAGGACTTTCAGACGCGGGACTCACTGTGAGTTCACAGACGGGAAAATGTTTCCCTCGGTCACGGACTGTTTCCATCCATCCCTACAGTTCATGAAAATTAGAATTGGACCAATATTCATATAAACGTCAATGAGATTTTACTTTCTCCTCTCCTTTCACTAGACAGCAGTTTTTCATTCTGATTTAATGAGCGAGCAGAACCCAGACAGGAAGGACCTTCAGAACCGGTATTCGCTGTGAGCAGAAGCCGAGACAGCAGGACCTTCAGACGCGGGACTCGCTGTGAGCAAAAGCCGAGACAGGCGCACTGTCACACGCGGGAATCACTGTGAGCAGAAGTCGAGACAGGAGGAATTTCAGACGCGGGACTCACTGTGAGTCCTCATAAGGGAAAATATCCCGGTCGGCCGCTGACCGTTTCCATACACCCAGATCATTCACAACCATTCGAATTTAACAAACATTCATATTAAAGTGGGCTGAATTGTCATTTTCTCCTCTCCTTTCGCTGGAGACAGCATTTGTTAATTGTGAGCTTTATCAGCGACAGAAAGAAGTAAAACGCAGATGTTGACTCACTGGCCTCAGACTGCTGTCTATTTTGTTTATTCATGAAATGAAAGTTGATAAACATTAGATACTGAGCAGCGATACGTGGATTTTCGGGCTTTTTCACACACTGGTCTGAAATGCAGCCTCTAAAGAAGGTCTCTCCTTTCACATGAGGCAGCAGTCGTTAATTGTGAGCTTAATGAGAGAGCAGAAGCGGATACACGAAGACTTTCAGATACCATACTCAGTGTGAGTCCACAGAAGGGAAAAAGATCTCCCTCGGCCACTTTCATACACCCAGATTGTTGATGAACATTAGAATTTGACAAACACGGCATTGACAGTTCTGGGTCGCTAGACAGCAGTTTTTCATTCTGAGTGCAGAGCAGAAGCCGAGACAGGAGGACTTTCAGACGCGGGACTCACTGTGAGTTCACAGACGGGAAAATGTTTCCCCTCGGTCACGGACTGTTTCCATCCATCCCTACAGTTCATGAAATTAGAATTGACCAATATTCATATAAAGTGAATGAGATTTTACTTTCCCTCTCCTTTCACTAGACAGCAGTTTTTCATTCTGAGTTTAATGAGAGCAGAAGCCGAGACAGGAAGGAGCTTCAGAAGGGCTGTGAGCAGAAGCCGAGACAGGAGGACTTTCAGACGCGGGACTCACTGTGAGTCACAGACGGGAAAATGTTTCCCCTCGGTCACGGACTGTTTCCATCCATCCCTACAGTTCATGAAAATTAGAATTGGACCAATATTCATATAAACGTCAATGAGATTTTACTTTCTCCTCTCCTTTCACTAGACAGCAGTTTTTCATTCTGAGTTTAATGAGCGAGCAGAAACCCAGACAGGAAGGACCTTCAGAACCGGTATTCGCAGAAGCCGAGACAGCAGGACCTTCAGACGGGACTCGCTGTGAGCAAAAGCCGAGACAGGCGCACTGTCACACGCGGGAATCACTGTGAGCAGAAGTCGAGACAGGAGGAATTTCAGACGCGGGACTCACTGTGAGTCCTCATAAGGGAAAATATCCCGGTCGGCCGCTGACCGTTTCCATACACCCAGATCATTCACAACCATTCGAATTTAACAAACATTCATATTAAAGTGGCTGAATTGTCATTTTCTCCTCTCCTTTCGCTGGAGACAGCATTTGTTAATTGTGAGCTTTATCAGCGACAGAAAGAAGTAAAACGCAGATGTTGACTCACTGGCCTCAGACTGCTGTCTATTTTGTTTATTCATGAAATGAAAGTTGATAAACATTAGATACTGAGCAGCGATACGTGGATTTTCGGGCTTTTTCACACACTGGTCTGAAATGCAGCCTCTAAAGAAGGTCTCTCCTTTCACATGAGGCAGCAGTCGTTAATTGTGAGCTTAATGAGAGAGCAGAAGCGGATACACGAAGACTTTCAGATACCATACTCAGTGTGAGTCCACAGAAGGGAAAAAGATCTCCCTCGGCCACTTTCATACACCCAGATTGTTGATGAACATTAGAATTTGACAACACTTTTATTAAATTGGCTGAGATTTTACTTTCTCCTCTCCATTCACTAGACAGCAGTTTTTCATTCTGAGCTTAGTGAGCGAGCAGAAGCCGAGACAGGAGGACTTTCAGACGCGGGAATCACCGTGAGCAGAATCCGAGACAGCAAGACTTTCAGACGCGGGACTCACTGTGAGTTCACAGACGGGAAAATGTTTCCCCTCGGTCACGGACTGTTTCCATCCATCCCTACAGTTCATGAAAATTAGAATTGGACCAATATTCATAGTAAAGTGGCTGAAATCTCATCTTCTCTTCTCCGTTCACTGGAGACAGCATTTGATAATTCTGAGCTTAATGAGCGAGCAGAAGCGAGACAGGAGGACTTTCAGACGCGGGACTCAATGTGAGTCGACAGACTGGAAAAAGATCCCACTCGGCGGCTCACACTTTCCATACATCCCGACTGTACATGATCAATAGAATTTGACCAATATTCATATAAAAGTGAATGAGATTTTACTTTCCCCTCTCCTTTCACTAGACAGCAGTTTTTCATTCTGAGTTTAATGAGCGAGCAGAAGCCGAGACAGGAAGGAGCTTCAGAACCGGTACTCGCTGTGAGCAGAAGCCGAGACAGGAGGACTTTCAGACGCGGGACTCACTGTGAGTTCACAGACGGGAAAATGTTTCCCCTCGGTCACGGACTGTTTCCATCCATCCCTACAGTTCATGAAAATTAGAATTGGACCAATATTCATATAAACGTCAATGAGATTTTACTTTCTCCTCTCCTTTCACTAGACAGCAGTTTTTCATTCTGAGTTTAATGAGCGAGCAGAAACCCAGACAGGAAGGACCTTCAGAACCGGTATTCGCTGTGAGCAGAAGCCGAGACAGCAGGACCTTCAGACGCGGGACTCGCTGTGAGCAAAAGCCGAGACAGGCGCACTGTCACACGCGGGAATCACTGTGAGCAGAAGTCGAGACAGGAGGAATTTCAGACGCGGGACTCACTGTGAGTCCTCATAAGGGAAAATATCCCGGTCGGCCGCTGACCGTTTCCATACACCCAGATCATTCACAACCATTCGAATTTAACAAACATTCATATTAAAGTGGCTGAATTGTCATTTTCTCCTCTCCTTTCGCTGGAGACAGCATTTGTTAATTGTGAGCTTTATCAGCGACAGAAAGAAGTAAAACGCAGATGTTGACTCACTGGCCTCAGACTGCTGTCTATTTTGTTTATTCATGAAATGAAAGTTGATAAACATTAGATACTGAGCAGCGATACGTGGATTTTCGGGCTTTTTCACACACTGGTCTGAAATGCAGCCTCTAAAGAAGGTCTCTCCTTTCACATGAGGCAGCAGTCGTTAATTGTGAGCTTAATGAGAGAGCAGAAGCGGATACACGAAGACTTTCAGATACCATACTCAGTGTGAGTCCACAGAAGGGAAAAAGATCTCCCTCGGCCACTTTCATACACCCAGATTGTTGATGAACATTAGAATTTGACAAACACTTTTATTAAATTGGCTGAGATTTTACTTTCTCCTCTCCATTCACTAGACAGCAGTTTTTCATTCTGAGCTTAGTGAGCGAGCAGAAGCCGAGACAGGAGGACTTTCAGACGCGGGAATCACCGTGAGCAGAATCCGAGACAGCAAGACTTTCAGACGCGGGACTCACTGTGAGTTCACAGACGGGAAAATGTTTTCCCTCGGTCACGGACTGTTTCCATCCATCCCTACAGTTCATGAAAATTAGAATTGGACCAATATTCATAGTAAAGTGGCTGAAATCTCATCTTCTCTTCTCCGTTCACTGGAGACAGCATTTGATAATTCTGAGCTTAATGAGCGAGCAGAAGCCGAGACAGGAGGACTTTCAGACGCGGGACTCAATGTGAGTCGACAGACTGGAAAAAGATCCCACTCGGCGGCTCACACTTTCCATACATCCCGACTGTACATGATCAATAGAATTTGACCAATATTCATATAAAAGTGAATGAGATTTTACTTTCCCCTCTCCTTTCACTAGACAGCAGTTTTTCATTCTGAGTTTAATGAGCGAGCAGAAGCCGAGACAGGAAGGAGCTTCAGAACCGGTACTCGCTGTGAGCAGAAGCCGAGACAGGAGGACTTTCAGACGCGGGACTCACTGTGAGTTCACAGACGGGAAAATGTTTCCCCTCGGTCACGGACTGTTTCCATCCATCCCTACAGTTCATGAAAATTAGAATTGGACCAATATTCATATAAACGTCAATGAGATTTTACTTTCTCCTCTCCTTTCACTAGACAGCAGTTTTTCATTCTGAGTTTAATGAGCGAGCAGAAACCCAGACAGGAAGGACCTTCAGAACCGGTATTCGCTGTGAGCAGAAGCCGAGACAGCAGGACCTTCAGACGCGGGACTCGCTGTGAGCAAAAGCCGAGACAGGCGCACTGTCACACGCGGGAATCACTGTGAGCAGAAGTCGAGACAGGAGGAATTTCAGACGCGGGACTCACTGTGAGTCCTCATAAGGGAAAATATCCCGGTCGGCCGCTGACCGTTTCCATACACCCAGATCATTCACAACCATTCGAATTTAACAAACATTCATATTAAAGTGGCTGAATTGTCATTTTCTCCTCTCCTTTCGCTGGAGACAGCATTTGTTAATTGTGAGCTTTATCAGCGACAGAAAAGAAGTAAAACGCAGATGTGACTCACTGGCCTCAGACTGCTGTCTATTTTGTTTATTCATGAAATGAAAGTTGATAAACATTAGATACTGAGCAGCGATACGTGGATTTCGGGCTTTTTCACACACTGGTCTGAAATGCAGCCTCTAAAGAAGGTCTCTCCTTTCACATGAGGCAGCAGTCGTTAATTGTGAGCTTAATGAGAGAGCAGAAGCGGATACACGAAGACTTTCAGATACCATACTCAGTGTGAGTCCACAGAAGGGAAAAAGATCTCCCTCGGCCACTTTCATACACCCAGATTGTTGATGAACATTAGAATTTGACAAACACTTTTATTAAATTGGCTGAGATTTTACTTTCTCCTCTCCATTCACTAGACAGCAGTTTTTCATTCTGAGCTTAGTGAGCGAGCAGAAGCCGAGACAGGAGGACTTCAGACGCGGGAATCACCGTGAGCAGAATCCGAGACAGCAAGACTTTCAGACGCGGGACTCACTGTGAGTTCACAGACGGGAAAATGTTTCCCCTCGGTCACGGACTGTTTCCATCCATCCCTACAGTTCATGAAAATTAGAATTGGACCAATATTCATAGTAAAGTGGCTGAAATCTCATCTTTCTTTCTCCGTTCACTGGAGACAGCATTTGATAATTCTGAGCTTAATGAGCGAGCAGAAGCCGAGACAGGAGGACTTTTCTGGGGTGAGAAAGACTGGAAAAAGATCCCACTCGGCGGCTCACACTTTCCATACATCCCGACTGTACATGATCAATAGAATTTGACCAATATTCATATAAAAGTGAATGAGATTTTACTTTCCCCTCTCCTTTCACTAGACAGCAGTTTTTCATTCTGAGTTTAATGAGCGAGCAGAAGCCGAGACAGGAAGGAGCTTCAGAACCGGTACTCGCTGTGAGCAGAAGCCGAGACAGGAGGACTTTCAGACGCGGGACTCACTGTGAGTTCACAGACGGGAAAATGTTTCCCCTCGGTCACGGACTGTTTCCATCCATCCCTACAGTTCATGAAAATTAGAATTGGACCAATATTCATATAAACGTCAATGAGATTTTACTTTCTCCTCTCCTTTCACTAGACAGCAGTTTTTCATTCTGAGTTTAATGAGCGAGCAGAAACCCAGACAGGAAGGACCTTCAGAACCGGTATTCGCTGTGAGCAGAAGCCGAGACAGCAGGACCTTCAGACGCGGGACTCGCTGTGAGCAAAAGCCGAGACAGGCGCACTGTCACACGCGGGAATCACTGTGAGCAGAAGTCGAGACAGGAGGAAT
Source organism: Lates calcarifer (assembly GCF_001640805.2). Taxonomy (NCBI): domain Eukaryota; kingdom Metazoa; phylum Chordata; class Actinopteri; family Centropomidae; genus Lates; species Lates calcarifer. The sequence goes on along the minus strand of NW_026115570.1, from coordinate 2,314 downwards.
TTCAGACGCGGGACTCACTGTGAGTCCTCATAAGGGAAAATATCCCGGTCGGCCGCTGACCGTTTCCATACACCCAGATCATTCACAACCATTCGAATTTAACAAACATTCATATTAAAGTGGCTGAATTGTCATTTTCTCCTCTCCTTTCGCTGGAGACAGCATTTGTTAATTGTGAGCTTTATCAGCGACAGAAAGAAGTAAAACGCAGATGTTGACTCACTGGCCTCAGACTGCTGTCTATTTTGTTTATTCATGAAATGAAAGTTGATAAACATTAGATACTGAGCAGCGATACGTGGATTTTCGGGCTTTTTCACACACTGGTCTGAAATGCAGCCTCTAAAGAAGGTCTCTCCTTTCACATGAGGCAGCAGTCGTTAATTGTGAGCTTAATGAGAGAGCAGAAGCGGATACACGAAGACTTTCAGATACCATACTCAGTGTGAGTCCACAGAAGGGAAAAAGATCTCCCTCGGCCACTTTCATACACCCAGATTGTTGATGAACATTAGAATTTGACAAACACTTTTATTAAATTGGCTGAGATTTTACTTTCTCCTCTCCATTCACTAGACAGCAGTTTTTCATTCTGAGCTTAGTGAGCGAGCAGAAGAAGCCGAGACAGGAGGACTTTCAGACGCGGGAATCACCGTGAGCAGAATCCGAGACAGCAAGACTTTCAGACGCGGGACTCACTGTGAGTTCACAGACGGGAAAATGTTTCCCTCGGTCACGGACTGTTTCCATCCATCCCTACAGTTCATGAAATTAGAATTGGACCAATATTCATAGTAAAGTGGCTGAAATCTCATCTTCTCTTCTCCGTTCACTGGAGACAGCATTTGATAATTCTGAGCTTAATGAGCGAGCAGAAGCCGAGACAGGAGGACTTTCAGACGCGGGACTCAATGTGAGTCGACAGACTGGAAAAAGATCCCACTCGGCGGCTCACACTTTCCATACATCCCGACTGTACATGATCAATAGAATTTGACCAATATTCATATAAAAGTGAATGAGATTTTACTTTCCCCTCTCCTTTCACTAGACAGCAGTTTTTCATTCTGAGTTTAATGAGCGAGCAGAAGCCGAGACAGGAAGGAGCTTCAGAACCGGTACTCGCTGTGAGCAGAAGCCGAGACAGGAGGACTTTCAGACGCGGGACTCACTGTGAGTTCACAGACGGGAAAATGTTTCCCCTCGGTCACGGACTGTTTCCATCCATCCCTACAGTTCATGAAAATTAGAATTGGACCAATATTCATATAAACGTCAATGAGATTTTACTTTCTCCTCTCCTTTCACTAGACAGCAGTTTTTCATTCTGAGTTTAATGAGCGAGCAGAAACCCAGACAGGAACCTTCAGAACGGTATTCGCTGTGAGCAGAAGCCGAGACAGCAGGACCTTCAGACGCGGACTCGCTGTGAGCAAAGCCGAGACAGGCGCACTGTCACACGCGGGAATCACTGTGAGCAGAAGTCGAGACAGGAGGAATTTCAGACGCGGACTCACTGTGAGTCCTCATAAGGGAAAATATCCCGGTCGGCCGCTGACCGTTTCCATACACCCAGATCATTCACAACCATTCGAATTTAACAAACATTCATATTAAAGTGGCTGAATTGTCATTTTCTCCTCTCCTTTCGCTGGAGACAGCATTTGTTAATTGTGAGCTTTATCAGCGACAGAAAGAAGTAAAACGCAGATGTTGACTCACTGGCCTCAGACTGCTGTCTATTTTGTTTATTCATGAAATGAAAGTTGATAAACATTAGATACTGAGCAGCGATACGTGGATTTTCGGGCTTTTTCACACACTGGTCTGAAATGCAGCCTCTAAAGAAGGTCTCTCCTTTCACATGAGGCAGCAGTCGTTAATTGTGAGCTTAATGAGAGAGCAGAAGCGGATACACGAAGACTTTCAGATACCATACTCAGTGTGAGTCCACAGAAGGGAAAAAGATCTCCCTCGGCCACTTTCATACACCCAGATTGTTGATGAACATTAGAATTTGACAAACACTTTTATTAAATTGGCTGAGATTTTACTTTCTCCTCTCCATTCACTAGACAGCAGTTTTTCATTCTGAGCTTAGTGAGCGAGCAGAAGCCGAGACAGCAAGACTTTCAGACGCGGGACTCACTGTGAGTTCACAGACGGGAAAATGTTTCCCCTCGGTCACGGACTGTTTCCATCCATCCCTACAGTTCATGAAAATTAGAATTGGACCAATATTCATAGTAAAGTGGCTGAAATCTCATCTTCTCTTCTCCGTTCACTGGAGACAGCATTTGATAATTCTGAGCTT
>NW_026115569.1:0-6072 GCF_001640805.2 Lates calcarifer | reverse complement strand
TCTGTTTTTCAGGTGAAATCACAGAAACAACTGGATTCACTAAAGGTGACAGTAGGTAAATATTGATATTTCTTAAAAAATGTAAACAGTAATTTATGAATTTATTAATAAAACAATCAACTGCTTTGTAAGACAATTATACTGATCTAGAAATCAGTCATTATCACATACTCATATAGTTTGCTTTTATCACAGTCACAGTAGTGACCAAGCTTAAAGCTTAAAATAGTCTTTATGTAAACAATCAACTGTAAATATAATTAGGAAAAGAAAAGACACTTAACTCAGCTCTCAAATGTTTGGAAATATAATTTTCAATTACCTTTATAATTACAGGGCAATTAAAGACTTTTTTCAGAATATTAAAGTAAGATTTAGTTTTTATCAAATTGATAAGCAAACTTACTATAAATCTATAAATTGCCTGTGGACTGAAGTAGAATTAAAAATAACCACAAGCTGCTTTCAAAAATGTAGTGAGTGAAAGTTTTTATTATGCAGCTCACAGTAATATACACAATTCCTCCAGTTATAAGTTGACAGACAATTCATATAGAAATTTAAGGTTTAAGATAGTCATTTTAGTTAATTTTCTGGCCAAAAATATGTATTGTTATTGATTCTTAAAGATATGATGTTTTCTTGTCACATGTGACAGCCCATTTTCACTCCTCACCCACACACTCTATCATTTGGAAAATGTTCTGGTTCAGCTGTAGGGGTTAAACTGTTGATGACGAATAGGTCATAGTGTATTGATCATTTTCCTTTGTATATTTCTCTTTTTATTTCCTCCAGATGTCACCTCTTTGACCACAATCGCAGAGAGTCTTCGTACACTGAAGAAGTTCTTTGAGACCAGGATGGAGGCCTCCAGGTAATTCACAAACACCTTTACATCAACTGTCCAACACAGAGCAAATTATATATCTTCAGTAACTGACCTAAAGTCTGAATAGTTTGTCACAAAATGACTTAATTCAATATTAAAGTTTATTAATAAGTTTATTTACACAGAATGACCAGTTCAAAGAAAACAAAGAATTTAAACATCAGCTCTCTCTCTCCCTCCTCTCCCTTGCTCTTGTTCCTTCTCACTCTCTCTCTCCCCCTCTCTTTCTGTCTGTCTTTTTCCCATCTCTCTCTGTATCTCTTCCTCACTCTCTTACTCTTTCTATTTCTCATGCTTTCTCTCTTTTAGTCCCCCCCTCCTTCTCTCTCTCTCTGTCGCTCTTTGTCTTTCTTTTGCCTTTCTCTCTGTCTCTGTCCCTTCCCCCTCTTTTTCTCCCTGTGTCTCATTCTCTCTTTCTCTCTCCTTTCTTTCTTTATCTCTCTCCCTTTCCCCCTCTCTTTCTCCCTGTCTGTCCCTCTCTCTCTGTCGATCTCATTAGTACAGTACAGCTTTCATTTTGACTTCTATCAACCAAATTTAGTTCAAACTTTAAGTGACTTTGAAGAAAATAATTTCCATCCTCTGCTGTTGTGTGAATATCAGGAGCTGGTGGAGTCAGTTCTCCTGTCAGAGTAGCTGCTTCTTTGTGTAAAAGCAAATTTGACTCTTGGACTAGTTCTGATTAGTCCAGAACGAGATAGGTCAGACTCTGGTCTAAGTCTTTGTAGATTTTTTTGACAGTTTGAAGTTCAATACCCAGAAACTCTGTGCTTTAATTTTTATGTATTAAAAGTCACATCTTTATATTAATGTTTGTTGTGTTCTTCCTCACAGGATTCAAACTTTAGCCATTAAGTCACAGAGAGAAGAGACAGAAGGCATTTCCAGAAGGTCAGTGTTGGTTTATTCTTTTCAGTCTGACTCATTATCATTATCTCAGCTGCAGTTTGACACTCCACACACACACACCTTCCTCTTGTCTGGAACAAATGGCAACAAATTAAAGCTGCCTGTAATGTATCTGTTTTAATTAGTATTATTTCTACACTAGCTGCAAAAAACAAGTCTAAAAAATATGTGCTGAAAATATAAAACCTTAGTTTAGAATAAAATTTAAACCCTTTTAATATAGGTTTAAAAAAACATAATTTTTCACATTTTGTCACACTATACTGTGACAATTTTTGACCCTTTCTGACACACATACTCACACTCAGAGCTCTACACAGTGTTTGTGGGTTAGGTTAGATTTTGTGTTTTTCCATTTCATTTTGGTATTTTGCTATTTCAAATAGTGTGCAATATCAGTACTCATATACCATCTATTACTCTGTACGTAGTCCTGTTTATACATCTTATTTTGTTTATATCTTGTGTATATCATGACTTTTTCTATTTCTGCTGCTGTAACAGTGAATTTCCCTGCTGTTGGACTAATAAAGGATTATCTTACTCAAATGAATTCTCAACATTGATTATTTTCTGGTTAAGAGTTCCAGCTTTTAGCCACTGTTATCCACTTGTAGCCAGAGGTTAGGGTTAGGGTTACAGTTTTTTTAATCCACTTGTAGCCAGAAGTTAGGGTTAGGGTTACAGTTTTTATCCACTGTTTAGCCAGAGGTTAGGGTTAGGGTTAGAGCTTTTAGCCACTTGTAGCCAGAGGTTAGGGTTAGAGTTACAGCTTTTAGCCACTTGTAGCCAGAGGTTAGGGTTAGGGTTACAGTTTTTTAATCCACTTGTAGCCAGAGGTTAGGGTTAGGGTTACAGTTTTTATCCACTGTTAGCCAGAGGTTAGGGTTAGGGTTAGAGCTTTTAGCCACTTGTAGCCAGAGGTTAGGGTTAGAGTTACAGCTTTTAGCCACTTGTAACCAGAGGTTAGGGTTAGGGTTACAGTTTTTTAATCCACTTGTAGCCAGAGGTTAGGGTTAGGGTTACAGTTTTTATCCACTGTTAGCCAGAGGTTAGGGTTACAGGTTTTTTTTTATTTTTTTAAGCCACTCGTAGCCAGAGGTTAGGATTAGAGTTACAGCTTTTAGCCACTTGTAGCCAGAGGTTAGGGTTAGGGTTACAGTTTTTATCCACTGTTAGCCAGAGGTTTAGGGTTAGGGTTAGAGCTTTTAGCCACTTGTAGCCAGAGGTTAGGGTTAGAGTTACAGCTTTTAGCCACTTGTAGCCAGAGGTTAGGGTTAGGGTTAGGGTTACAGTTTTTTAATCCACTTGTAGCCAGAGGTTAGGGTTAGGGTTACAGTTTTTATCCACTGTTAGCCAGAGGTTAGGGTTAGGGTTAGAGCTTTTTAGCCACTTGTAGCCAGAGGTTAGGGTTAGGGTTACAGTTTTTTAATCCACTTGTAGCCAGAGGTTAGGGTTAGGGTTACAGTTTTTATCCACTGTTAGCCAGAGGTTAGGGTTAGGGTTACAGGTTTTTTTTTTTTTTTTTTAAGCCACTCGTAGCCAGAGGTTAGGATTAGGGTTACAGCTTTTAGCCATTGTTAGCCAGAGGTTAGGGTTGGAGTTACAGCTTTATCCACTTGTAGCCAGAGGTTAGGGTTAGGGTTACAGTTTTTATCCACTGTTAGCCAGAGGTTAGGGTTAGGGTTAGAGCTTTTAGCCACTTGTAGCCAGAGGTTAGGGTTAGGGTTACAGTTTTTTAATCCACTTGTAGCCAGAGGTTAGGGTTAGGGTTACAGTTTTTATCCACTGTTAGCCAGAGGTTAGGGTTAGGGTTACAGGTTTTTTTTTTTTTTTTTTAAGCCACTCGTAGCCAGAGGTTAGGATTAGGGTTACAGCTTTTAGCCATTGTTAGCCAGAGGTTAGGGTTGGAGTTACAGCTTTATCCACTTGTAGCCAGAGGTTAGGGTTAGGGTTACAGTTTTTATCCACTGTTAGCCAGAGGTTAGGGTTAGGGTTTTTTTATCCACTTGTAGCCAAAGGTTAGGGTTAGGGTTAGGGTTTTATTTATCCACTTGTAGCCAGGGATTAGGGTTACATTTACAGCTTTTAGCCATTGTTAGCCAGAGGTTAGGGTTAGGGTTTCAGTTTTTTCTTGCCAGTTAGGGTTAGGGTTAGGGTTGCCACAATTTCGAGTTTTTATCCTCAATTAAACATTAAACCTTATACCTGAAAACCACAAGTAGAAAATAGTTGGCATTTCTGCATCACAAGATCATTTTTATGGAAACAGAGAAACTCCAAAAGTTCCACTTCAAAACTTTATTGACTCTGATCTAGACAATATTTAAACATTTAACAAGCCACAGCAAAGATAATGACAGACATTTGACCACTTGGAGACACATTGTTTTATTCCCTTACCCCACATTTAATGTAGTGATGAGCACATATAAAGATAAGCTTATTAAAATCTTATACATCTCTAAACATCTTTAAGAATATTTAACTACTTTTGTTGTCCTCTTCAGGTGATGTGGTCTTCTCCTCCTGCAGGACATAACATCTTGATCACAGAAACTGTCCAAAGCTTCATTGCAATTATTATTTAAAAAGAAAAGGAAAGTTAAAGAAAGTTAAATTATTCTCCCTCTATACTATGACAATTTTTAACTGTTTTCAGTGCCATACTATACTATGACATTTTTTGGCATTTTTTGACATTGTACTATACTATGACATTTTTTTGTGATTTTTGACGCCATACTATACTATGACATTTTTTGACATTATACTATACTATGACATTTTTTGATGATTTTTAACACCATACTATACTATGACATTTTTTGGTGATTTTTGACACAATACTAATAACATTTTTTGGTGATTTTTGACGCCATAGTATACTATGACATTTTTTTGGTGATTTTTGACGCCATGCTATACTATGACATTTTTTGATGATTTTTTGACGCCATACTATACTATGACGTTTTTTGGCATTTTTTGACATTATACTATACTATGACATTTTTTGGTGATTTTTGACGCCATACTATACTATGACATTTTTTGATGATTTTTGACGCCATACTATACTATGACATTTCTCTGTGATTTTTGACATTATACTATACTATGACATTTTTTTGTGATTTTGATGCCATACTATACTATGACATTTTTTGGCATTTTTTGACATTATATTATACTATGACATTTTTTGATGATTTTTGATGCCATACTATACTATGACATTTTTGATGATTTTTGACCATACTATACTATGACATTTTTTGTCATTTTTTGACATACTATACTATGACATTTTTTGATGATTTTTTGATGCCATACTATACTATGACATTTTTGATGATTTTTGACGCTATGATTTTTGACGCCATGCTATACTATGACATTTTTTGGTGATTTTGACGCCATGACTATGACATTTTTTGATTTTTGACGCCATGCTATACTATGACATTTTTGATTTTTGACATTTACTTGATGATTTTTGACACCATACTATACTATGACATTTTTGGTGATTTTTGACGCCATGCTATACTATTTTTTGATGATTTTTGACGCCATACTATGACATTTTTTGGCATTTTTTGACATTATACTATACTATGACATTTTTTGATGATTTTTGACGCCATACTATACTATGACATTTTTTTGCATTTTTTGACATTATACTATACTATGACATTTTTTGATGATTTTGATGATACTATGACATTTTTTGTCATTTTTTGACATTATACTATACTATGACATTTTTTGATGATTTTTGATGCCATACTATACTATGACATTTTTTTGATGATTTTTGACGCCATACTATACTATGACATTTTTTGTCATTTTTTGACATTATACTATACTATGACATTTTTTGATGATTTTTGACGCCATGCTATACTATGATATTTTTTGCTGATTTTTGACCGCCATACTATACTATGACATTTTTTGGCATTTTTTGACATTATACTATACTATGACATTTTTTGATGATTTTTGACGCCATACTATACTATGACATTTTTTTTGTGATTTTTGACGCCATGCTATACTATGACATTTTTTTTGTGATTTTTGACGCCATGCTATACTATGACATTTTTTGATGATTTTTGACACCATACTATACTATGACATTTTTTGGTGATTTTTGACCGCCATGCTATTACTATGGCATTTTATGATGATTTTTGACGCCATACTATGACATTTTTTGGATTTTTGACATTATACTATACTATGACATTTTTGAT
>NW_026115568.1:0-31572 GCF_001640805.2 Lates calcarifer | reverse complement strand
ATCTTCTCTTCTCCGTTCACTGGAGACAGCATTTGATAATTTGAGCTTAATGAGCGAGCAGAAGCCGAGACAGGAGGACTTTCAGACGCGGGACTCAATGTGAGTCGACAGACGGGAAAAAGATCCCTCGGCGGCTCACACTTTCCATACATCCCGACTGTACATGATCAATAGAATTTGACCAATATTCATATAAAAGTGAATGAGATTTTACTTTCCCCTCTCCTTTCACTAGACAGCAGTTTTTCATTCTGAGTTTAATGAGCGAGCAAAGCCGAGACAGGAAGGACCTTCAGAACCGGTACTCGCTGTGAGCAGAAGCCGAGACAGGAGGACTTTCAGACGCGGTACTCACTGTGAGTCGACAGACGGGAAAATTTCCCCTCGGTCACGGACTGTTTCCATCCCCTACAGTTCATGAAAATTAGAATTGGACCAATATTCATAGTAAAGTGGCTGAAATCTCATCTTCTCTTCTCCGTTCACTGGAGACAGCATTTGATAATTCTGAGCTTAATGAGCGAGCAGAAGCCGAGACAGGAAGGACCTTCAGAACCGGTACTCGCTGTGAGCAGAGACGAGACAGGAGGACTTTCAGATACTCACTGTGAGTCGACAGACGGGAAAATGTTTCCCCTCGGTCACGGACTGTTTCCATCCATCCCTACAGTTCATGAAAATTAGAATTGGACCAATATTCATATAAACGTGAATGAGATTTTACTTTCTCCTCTCCTTTCACTAGACAGCAGTTTTTCATTCTGAGTTTAATGAGCGAGCAGAAGCCGAGACAGGAGACTTTCAGAACCGGTACTCGCTGTGAGCAGAAGACGAGACAGGAGGACTTTCAGACGCGGTACTCACTGTGAGTCGACAGACGGGAAAATGTTTCCCCTCGGTCACGGACTGTTTCCATCCATCCCTACAGTTCATGAAAATTAGAATTGGACCAATATTCATAGTAAAGTGGCTGAAATCTCATCTTCTCTTCTCCGTTCACTGGAGACAGCATTTGATAATTCTGAGCTTAATGAGCGAGCAGAAGCCGAGACAGGAGGACTTTCAGACGCGGGACTCAATGTGAGTCGACAGACGGGAAAAAGATCCCCTCGGCGGCTCACACTTTCCATACATCCCGACTGTACATGATCAATAGAATTTGACCAATATTCATATAAAAGTGAATGAGATTTTACTTTCCCCTCTCCTTTCACTAGACAGCAGTTTTTCATTCTGAGTTTAATGAGCGAGCAGAAGCCGAGACAGGAAGGACCTTCAGAACCCGGTACTCGCTGTGAGCAGAAGACGAGACAGGAGGACTTTCAGACGCGGTACTCACTGTGAGTCGACAGACGGGAAAATGTTTCCCCTCGGTCACGGACTGTTTCCATCCATCCCTACAGTTCATGAAAATTAGAATTGGACCAATATTCATAGTAAAGTGGCTGAAATCTCATCTTCTCTTCTCCGTTCACTGGAGACAGCATTTTGATTCTGAGCTTAATGAGCGAGCAGAAGCCGAGACAGGAAGGACCTTCAGAACCGGTACTCGCTGTGAGCAGAAGACGAGACAGGAGGACTTTCAGACGCGGTACTCACTGTGAGTCGACAGACGGGAAAATGTTTCCCCTCGGTCACGGACTGTTTCCATCCATCCCTACAGTTCATGAAAATTAGAATTGGACCAATATTCATATAAACGTGAATGAGATTTTACTTTCTCCTCTCCTTTCACTAGACAGCAGTTTTTCATTCTGAGTTTAATGAGCGAGCAGAAGCCGAGACAGGAGCCTTTCAGAACCGGTACTCGCTGTGAGCAGAAGACGAGACAGGAGGACTTTCAGACGCGGTACTCACTGTGAGTCGACAGACGGGAAAATGTTTTCCCTCTCACGGACTGTTTCCATCCATCCCTACAGTTCATGAAAATTAGAATTGGACCAATATTCATAGTAAAGTGGCTGAATCTCATCTTCTCTTCTCCGTTCACTGGAGACAGCATTTGATAATTCTGAGCTTAATGAGCGAGCAGAAGCCGAGACAGGAGGACTTTCAGACGCGGGACTCAATGTGAGTCGACAGACGGGAAAAAGATCCCCTCGGCGGCTCACACTTTCCATACATCCCGACTGTACATGATCAATAGAATTTGACCAATATTCATATAAAGTGAATGAGATTTTACTTTCCCCTCTCCTTTCACTAGACAGCAGTTTTTCATTCTGAGTTTAATGAGCGAGCAGAAGCCGAGACAGGAAGGACCTTCAGAACCGGTACTCGCTGTGAGCAGAAGTCGAGACAGGAGGACTTTCAGACGCGGTACTCACTGTGAGTCCTCAGAAGGGAAAATATCCCGGTCGGCCGCTGACCGTTTCCATACACCCAGATCATTCACAACCATTCGAATTCAACAAACATTCATATTAAAGTGGCTGAATTGTCATTTTCTCCTCTCCTTTCGCTGGAGACAGCATTTGTTAATTGTGAGCTTTATCAGCGACAGAAAGAAGTAAAACGCAGATGTTGACTCACTGGCCTCAGACTGCTGTCTATTTTGTTTATTGATGAAATGAAAGTTGATAAACATTAGATATTGAGCAGCGATACGTGGATTTTCGGGCTTTTTCACACACTGGTCTGAAATGCAGCCTCTAAAGAAGGTCTCTCCTTTCACATGAGACAGCAGTCGTTAATTGTGAGCTTAATGAGAGAGCAGAAGCGGATACACGAAGACTTTCAGATACCATACTCAGTGTGAGTCCGCAGAAGGGAAAAAGATCTCCCTCGGCCACTTTCATACACCCAGATTGTTGATGAACATTAGAATTTGACAAACACTTTTATTAAATTGGCTGAGATTTTACTTTCTCCTCTCCATTCACTAGACAGCAGTTTTTCATTCTGAGCTTAGTGAGCGAGCAGAAGCCGAGACAGGAGGACTTTCAGAGCGGGAATCACCGTGAGCAGAATCCGAGACGGCAAGACTTTCAGACGCGGGACTCACTGTGAGTTCACAGACGGGAAAATGTTTCCCCTCGGTCACGGACTGTTTCCATCCATCCCTACAGTTCATGAAAATTAGAATTGGACCAATTCATAGTAAAGTGGCTGAAATCTCTATCTTCTCTTCTCCGTTCACTGGAGACAGCATTTGATAATTCTGAGCTTAAATGAGCGAGCAGAAGCCGAGACAGGAGGACTTTCAGACGCGGGACTCAATGTGAGTCGACAGACGGGAAAAAGATCCCCCTCGGCGGCTCACACTTTCCATACATCCCGACTGTACATGATCAATAGAATTTGACCAATATTCATATAAAAGTGAATGAGATTTTACTTTCCCCTCCTTTCACTAGACAGCAGTTTTTCATTCTGAGTTTAATGAGCGAGCAGAAGCCCGAGACAGGAAGGACCTTCAGAACCGGTACTCGCTGTGAGCAGAAGACGAGACAGGAGGACTTTCAGACGCGGTACTCACTGTGAGTCGACAGACGGGAAAATGTTTCCCCTCGGTCACGGACTGTTTCCATCCATCCCTACAGTTCATGAAAATTAGAATTGGACCAATATTCATAGTAAAGTGGCTGAAATCTCATCTTCTCTTCTCCGTTCACTGGAGACAGCATTTGATAATTCTGAGCTTAATGAGCGAGCAGAAGCCGAGACAGGAAGGACCTTCAGAACCGGTACTCGCTGTGAGCAGAAGACGAGACAGGAGGACTTTCAGACGCGCGGTACTCACTGTGAGTCGACAGACGGGAAAATGTTTCCCCTCGGTCACGGACTGTTTCCATCCATCCCTACAGTTCATGAAAATTAGAATTGGACCAATATTCATATAAACGTGAATGAGATTTTACTTTCTCCTCTCCTTTCACTAGACAGCAGTTTTTCATTCTGAGTTTAATGAGCGAGCAGAAGCCGAGACAGGAGACTTTCAGAACCGGTACTCGCTGTGAGCAGAAGACGAGACAGGAGGACTTTCAGACGCGCGGTACTCACTGTGAGTCGACAGACGGGAAAATGTTTCCCCTCGGTCACGGACTGTTTCCATCCATCCCTACAGTTCATGAAAATTAGAATTGGACCAATATTCATAGTAAAGTGGCTGAAATCTCATCTTCTCTTCTCCGTTCACTGGAGACAGCATTTGATAATTCTGAGCTTAATGAGCGAGCAGAAGCCGAGACAGGAGGACTTTCAGACGCGGGACTCAATGTGAGTCGACAGACGGGAAAAAGATCCCCTCGGCGGCTCACACTTTCCATACATCCCGACTGTACATGATCAATAGAATTTGACCAATATTCATATAAAAGTGAATGAGATTTTACTTTTCCCTTCCTTTCACTAGACAGCAGTTTTTCATTCTGAGTTTAATGAGCGAGCAGAAGCCGAGACAGAAGGACCTTCAGACCGGTACTCGCTGTGAGCAGAAGACGAGACAGGAGGACTTTCAGACGCGGTACTCACTGTGAGTCGACAGACGGGAAAATGTTTCCCCTCGGTCACGGACTGTTTCCATCCATCCCTACAGTTCATGAAAATTAGAATTGGACCAATATTCATAGTAAAGTGGCTGAAATCTCATCTTCTCTTCTCCGTTCACTAGACAGCATTTGATAATTCTGAGCTTAATGAGCGAGCAGAAGCCGAGACAGGAAGGACCTTCAGAACGGTACTCGCTGTGAGCAGAAGACGAGACAGGAGGACTTTCAGACGCGGTACTCACTGTGAGTCGACAGACGGGAAAATGTTTCCCCTCGGTCACGGACTGTTTCCATCCATCCCTACAGTTCATGAAAATTAGAATTGGACCAATATTCATATAAACGTGAATGAGATTTTACTTTCTCCTCTCCTTTCACTAGACAGCAGTTTTTCATTCTGAGTTTAATGAGCGAGCAGAAGCCGAGACAGGAGACTTCAGAACCGGTACTCGCTGTGAGCAGAAGACGAGACAGGAGGACTTTCAGACGCGGTACTCACTGTGAGTCGACAGACGGGAAAATGTTTCCCCTCGGTCACGGACTGTTTCCATCCATCCCTACAGTTCATGAAAATTAGAATTGGACCAATATTCATAGTAAAGTGGCTGAAATCTCATCTTCTTTCTCCGTTCACTGGAGACAGCATTTGATAATTCTGAGCTTAATGAGCGAGCAGAAGCCGAGACAGGAGGACTTTCAGACGCGGGACTCAATGTGAGTCGACAGACGGGAAAAAGATCCCCCTCGGCGGCTCACACTTTCCATACATCCCGACTGTACATGATCAATAGAATTTGACCAATATTCATATAAAAGTGAATGAGATTTTACTTTCCCCTCTCCTTTCACTAGACAGCAGCATTGTGAGAGCGAGCAGAAGCCGAGACAGGAAGGACCTTCAGAACCGGTACTCGCTGTGAGCAGAAGTCGAGACAGGAGGACTTTCAGACGCGGTACTCACTGTGAGTCCTCAGAAGGGAAAATATCCCGGTCGGCCGCTGACCGTTTCCATACACCCAGATCATTCACAACCATTCGAATTCAACAAACATTCATATTAAAGTGGCTGAATTGTCATTTTCTCCTCTCCTTTCGCTGGAGACAGCATTTGTTAATTGTGAGCTTTATCAGCGACAGAAAGAAGTAAAACGCAGATGTTGACTCACTGGCCTCAGACTGCTGTCTATTTTGTTTATTGATGAAATGAAAGTTGATAAACATTAGATATTGAGCAGCGATACGTGGATTTTCGGGCTTTTTCACACACTGGTCTGAAATGCAGCCTCTAAAGAAGGTCTCTCCTTTCACATGAGACAGCAGTCGTTAATTGTGAGCTTAATGAGAGAGCAGAAGCGGATACACGAAGACTTTCAGATACCATACTCAGTGTGAGTCCACAGAAGGGAAAAAGATCTCCCTCGGCCACTTTCATACACCCAGATTGTTGATGAACATTAGAATTTGACAAACACTTTTATTAAATTGGCTGAGATTTTACTTTCTCCTCTCCATTCACTAGACAGCAGTTTTTCATTCTGAGCTTAGTGAGCGAGCAGAAGCCGAGACAGGAGGACTTTCAGACGCGGGAATCACCGTGAGCAGAATCCGAGACGGCAAGACTTTCAGACGCGGGACTCACTGTGAGTTCACAGACGGGAAAATGTTTCCCCTCGGTCACGGACTGTTTCCATCCATCCCTACAGTTTCATGAAAATTAGAATTGGACCAATATTCATAGTAAAGTGGCTGAAATCTCATCTTCTCTTCTCCGTTCACTGGAGACAGCATTTGATAATTCTGAGCTTAATGAGCGAGGAGAAGCCGAGACAGGAGGACTTTCAGACGCGGGACTCAATGTGAGTCGACAGACGGGAAAAAGATCCCCCTCGGCGGCTCACACTTTCCATACATCCCGACTGTACATGATCAATAGAATTTGACCAATATTCATATAAAAGTGAATGAGATTTTACTTTCCCCTCTCCTTTCACTAGACAGCAGTTTTTCATTCTGAGTTTAATGAGCGAGCAGAAGCCGAGACAGGAAGGACCTTCAGAACCGGTACTCGCTGTGAGCAGAAGACGAGACAGGAGGACTTTCAGACGCGGTACTCACTGTGAGTCGACAGACGGGAAAATGTTTTCCCTCGGTCACGGACTGTTTCCATCCATCCCTACAGTTCATGAAAATTAGAATTGGACCAATATTCATAGTAAAGTGGCTGAAATCTCATCTTCTCTTCTCCGTTCACTGGAGACAGCATTTGATAATTCTGAGCTTAATGAGCGAGCAGAAGCCGAGACAGGAAGGCCTTCAGAACCGGTACTCGCTGTGAGCAGAAGACGAGACAGGAGGACTTTCAGACGCGGTACTCACTGTGAGTCGACAGACGGGAAAATGTTTCCCCTCGGTCACGGACTGTTTCCATCCATCCCTACAGTTCATGAAAATTAGAATTGACCAATATTCATATAAACGTGAATGAGATTTTACTTTCTCCTCTCCTTTCACTAGACAGCAGTTTTTCATTCTGAGTTTAATGAGCGAGCAGAAGCCGAGACAGGAGACTTTCAGAACCGGTACTCGCTGTGAGCAGAAGACGAGACAGGAGGACTTTCAGACGCGGACTCACTGTGAGTCGACAGACGGGAAAATGTTTCCCCTCGGTCACGGACTGTTTCCATCCATCCCTACAGTTCATGAAAATTAGAATTGGACCAATATTCATAGTAAAGTGGCTGAAATCTCATCTTCCTTCTCCGTTCACTGGAGACAGCATTTGATAATTCTGAGCTTAATGAGCGAGCAGAAGCCGAGACAGGAGGACTTTCAGACGCGGGACTCAATGTGAGTCGACAGACGGGAAAAAGATCCCCTCGGCGGCTCACACTTTCCATACATCCCGACTACATGATCAATAGAATTTGACCAATATTCATATAAAGTGAATGAGATTTTACTTTCCCTCTCCTTTCACTAGACAGCAGTTTTTCATTCTGAGTTTAATGAGCGAGCAGAAGCCGAGACAGGAAGGACCTTCAGAACCGGTACTCGCTGTGAGCAGAAGACGAGACAGGAGGACTTTCAGACGCGGTACTCACTGTGAGTCGACAGACGGGAAAATGTTTCCCCTCGGTCACGGACTGTTTCCATCCATCCCTACAGTTCATGAAAATTAGAATTGGACCAATATTCATAGTAAAGTGGCTGAAATCTCATCTTCTCTTCTCCGTTCACTGGAGACAGCATTTGATAATTCTGAGCTTAATGAGCGAGCAGAAGCCGAGACAGGAAGGACCTTCAGAACCGGTACTCGCTGTGAGCAGAAGACGAGACAGGAGGACTTTCAGACGCGGTACTCACTGTGAGTCGACAGACGGGAAAATGTTTCCCCTCGGTCACACTGTTTCCATCCATCCCTACAGTTCATGAAAATTAGAATTGGACCAATATTCATATAAAGTGAATGAGATTTTACTTTCTCCTCTCCTTTCACTAGACAGCAGTTTTTCATTCTGAGTTTAATGAGCGAGCAGAAGCCGAGACAGGAGACTTCAGAACCGGTACTCGCTGTGAGCACGAGACAGGAGGACTTTCAGACGCGGTACTCACTGTGAGTCGACAGACGGGAAAATGTTTCCCCTCGGTCACGGACTGTTTCCATCCATCCCTACAGTTCATGAAAATTAGAATTGGACCAATATTCATAGTAAAGTGGCTGAAATCTCATCTTCTCTTCTCCGTTCACTGGAGACAGCATTTGATAATTCTGAGCTTAATGAGCGAGCAGAAGCCGAGACAGGAGGACTTTCAGACGGGACTCAATGTGAGTCGACAGACGGGAAAAAGATCCCCTCGGCGGCTCACACTTTCCATACATCCCGACTGTACATGATCAATAGAATTTGACCAATATTCATATAAAAGTGAATGATTTTACTTTCCCTCTCCTTTCACTAGACAGCAGTTTTTCATTCTGAGTTTAATGAGCGAGCAGAAGCCGAGACAGGAAGGACCTTCAGAACCGGTACTCGCTGTGAGCAGAAGTCGAGACAGGAGGACTTTCAGACGCGGACTCACTGTGAGTCCTCAGAAGGGAAAATATCCCGGTCGGCCGCTGACCGTTTCCATACACCCAGATCATTCACAACCATTCGAATTCAACAAACATTCATATTAAAGTGGCTGAATTGTCATTTTCTCCTCTCCTTTCGCTGGAGACAGCATTTGTTAATTGTGAGCTTTATCAGCGACAGAAAGAAGTAAAACGCAGATGTTGACTCACTGGCCTCAGACTGCTGTCTATTTTGTTTATTGATGAAATGAAAGTTGATAAACATTAGATATTGAGCAGCGATACGTGGATTTTCGGGCTTTTTCACACACTGGTCTGAAATGCAGCCTCTAAAGAAGGTCTCTCCTTTCACATGAGACAGCAGTCGTTAATTGTGAGCTTAATGAGAGAGCAGAAGCGGATACACGAAGACTTTCAGATACCATACTCAGTGTGAGTCCACAGAAGGGAAAAAGATCTCCCTCGGCCACTTTCATACACCCAGATTGTTGATGAACATTAGAATTTGACAAACACTTTTATTAAATTGGCTGAGATTTTACTTTCTCCTCTCCATTCACTAGACAGCAGTTTTTCATTCTGAGCTTAGTGAGCGAGCAGAAGCCGAGACAGGAGGACTTTCAGACGCGGGAATCACCGTGAGCAGAATCCGAGACGGCAAGACTTTCAGACGCGGGACTCACTGTGAGTTCACAGACGGGAAAATGTTTCCCCTCGGTCACGGACTGTTTCCATCCATCCCTACAGTTCATGAAAATTAGAATTGGACCAATATTCATAGTAAAGTGGCTGAAATCTCATCTTCTCTTCTCCGTTCACTGGAGACAGCATTTGATAATTCTGAGCTTAATGAGCGAGCAGAAGCCGAGACAGGAGGACTTTCAGACGCGGACTCAATGTGAGTCGACAGACGGGAAAAAGATCCCCCTCGGCGGCTCACACTTTCCATACATCCCGACTGTACATGATCAATAGAATTTGACCAATATTCATATAAAAGTGAATGAGATTTTACTTTCCCTCTCCTTTCACTAGACAGCAGTTTTTCATTCTGAGTTTAATGAGCGAGCAGAAGCCGAGACAGGAAGGACCTTCAGAACCGGTACTCGCTGTGAGCAGAAGACGAGACAGGAGGACTTTCAGACGCGGTACTCACTGTGAGTCGACAGACGGGAAAATGTTTCCCCTCGGTCACGGACTGTTTCCATCCATCCCTACAGTTCATGAAAATTAGAATTGGACCAATATTCATAGTAAAGTGCTGAAATCTCATCTTCTCTTCTCCTTTCACTAGACAGCATTTGATAATTCTGAGCTTAATGAGCGAGCAGAAGCCGAGACAGGAAGGACCTTCAGAACCGGTACTCGCTGTGAGCAGAAGACGAGACAGGAGGACTTTCAGACGCGGTACTCACTGTGAGTCGACAGACGGGAAAATGTTTCCCCTCGGTCACGGACTGTTTCCATCCATCCCTACAGTTCATGAAAATTAGAATTGGACCAATATTCATAGTAAAGTGGCTGAAATCTCATCTTCTCTTCTCCGTTCACTGGAGACAGCATTTGATAATTCTGAGCTTAATGAGCGAGCAGAAGCCGAGACAGGAGGACTTTCAGACGCGGGACTCAATGTGAGTCGACAGACGGGAAAAAGATCCCCCTCGGCGGCTCACACTTTCCATACATCCCGACTGTACATGATCAATAGAATTTGACCAATATTCATATAAAAGTGAATGAGATTTTACTTTCCCTCTCCTTTCACTAGACAGCAGTTTTTCATTCTGAGTTTAATGAGCGAGCAGAAGCCGAGACAGGCAGGACCTTCAGACGCGGGACTCGCTGTGAGCAGAAGCCGAGACAGGCGCACTGTCAGACGCGGGAATCACTGTGAGCAGAAGTCGAGACAGGAGGAATTTCAGACGCGGGACTCACTGTGAGTCCTCAGAAGGGAAAATATCCGGTCGGCCGCTGACCGTTTCCATACACCCAGATCATTCACAAACCATTCGAATTCAACAAACATTCATATTAAAGTGGCTGAATTGTCATTTTCTCCTCTCCTTTCGCTGGAGACAGCATTTGTTAATTGTGAGCTTTATCAGCGACAGAAAGAAGTAAAACGCAGATGTTGACTCACTGGCCTCAGACTGCTGTCTATTTTGTTTATTGATGAAATGAAAGTTGATAAACATTAGATATTGAGCAGCGATACGTGGATTTTCGGCTTTTTCACACACTGGTCTGAAATGCAGCCTCTAAAGAAGGTCTCTCCTTTCACATGAGACAGCAGTCGTTAATTGTGAGCTTAATGAGAGAGCAGAAGCGGATACACGAAGACTTTTCAGATACCATACTCAGTGTGAGTCCACAGAAGGGAAAAAGATCTCCCTCGGCCACTTTCATACACCCAGATTGTTGATGAACATTAGAATTTGACAAACACTTTTATTAAATTGGCTGAGATTTTACTTTCTCCTCTCCATTCACTAGACAGCAGTTTTTCATTCTGAGCTTAGTGAGCGAGCAGAAGCCGAGACAGGAGGACTTTCAGACGGGAATCACCGTGAGCAGAATCCGAGACGGCAAGACTTTCAGACGCGGGACTCACTGTGAGTTCACAGACGGGAAAATGTTTCCCCTCGGTCACGGACTGTTTCCATCCATCCCTACAGTTCATGAAAATTAGAATTGGACCAATATTCATAGTAAAGTGGCTGAAATCTCATCTTCTCTTCTCCGTTCACTGGAGACAGCATTTGATAATTCTGAGCTTAATGAGCGAGCAGAAGCCGAGACAGGAGGACTTTCAGACGCGGGACTCAATGTGAGTCGACAGACGGGAAAAAGATCCCCCTCGGCGGCTCACACTTTCCATACATCCCGACTGTACATGATCAATAGAATTTGACCAATATTCATATAAAAGTGAATGAGATTTTACTTTCCCCTCTCCTTTCACTAGACAGCAGTTTTTCATTCTGAGTTTAATGAGCGAGCAGAAGCCGAGACAGGAAGGACCTTCAGAACGGTACTCGCTGTGAGCAGAAGCCGAGACAGGAGGACTTTCAGACGCGGTACTCACTGTGAGTCGACAGACGGGAAAATGTTTCCCCTCGGTCACGGACTGTTTCCATCCATCCCTACAGTTCATGAAAATTAGAATTGGACCAATATTCATATAAACGTGAATGAGATTTTACTTTCCCTCTCCTTTCACTAGACAGCAGTTTTTCATTCTGAGTTTAATGAGCGAGCAGAAGCCGAGACAGGAAGGACCTTCAGAACCGGTACTCGCTGTGAGCAGAAGCCGAGACAGCAGGACCTTCAGACCGGGACTCGCTGTGAGCAGAAGCCGAGACAGGCGCACTGTCAGACGCGGGAATCACTGTGAGCAAGTCGAGACAGGAGGAATTTCAGACGCGGGACTCACTGTGAGTCCTCAGAAGGGAAAATATCCCGGTCGGCCGCTGACGTTTCCATACACCCAGATCATTCACAACCATTCGAATTCAACAAACATTCATATTAAAGTGGCTGAATTGTCATTTTCTCCTCTCCTTTCGCTGGAGACAGCATTTGTTAATTGTGAGCTTTATCAGCGACAGAAAGAAGTAAAACGCAGATGTTGACTCACTGGCCTCAGACTGCTGTCTATTTTGTTTATTGATGAAATGAAAGTTGATAAACATTAGATATTGAGCAGCGATACGTGGATTTTCGGGCTTTTTCACACACTGGTCTGAAATGCAGCCTCTAAAGAAGGTCTCTCCTTTCACATGAGACAGCAGTCGTTAATTGTGAGCTTAATGAGAGAGCAGAAGCGGATACACGAAGACTTTCAGATACCATACTCAGTGTGAGTCCACAGAAGGGAAAAAGATCTCCCTCGGCCACTTTCATACACCCAGATTTGTTGATGAACATTAGAATTTGACAAACACTTTTATTAAATTGGCTGAGATTTTACTTTCTCCTCTCCATTCACTAGACAGCAGTTTTTCATTCTGAGCTTAGTGAGCGAGCAGAAGCCGAGACAGGAGGACTTTCAGACGCGGGAATCACCGTGAGCAGAATCCGAGACGGCAAGACTTTCAGACGCGGGACTCACTGTGAGTTCACAGACGGGAAAATGTTTCCCCTCGGTCACGGACTGTTTCCATCCATCCCTACAGTTCATGAAAATTAGAATTGGACCAATATTCATAGTAAAGTGGCTGAAATCTCATCTTCTCTCTCTCCGTTCACTGGAGACAGCATTTGATAATTCTGAGCTTAATGAGCGAGCAGAAGCCGAGACAGGAGGACTTTCAGACGCGGGACTCAATGTGAGTCGACAGACGGGAAAAGATCCCCCTCGGGGCTCACACTTTCCATACATCCCGACTGTACATGATCAATAGAATTTGACCAATATTCATATAAAGTGAATGAGATTTTACTTTCCCCTCTCCTTTCACTAGACAGCAGTTTTTCATTCTGAGTTTAATGAGCGAGCAGAAGCCGAGACAGGAAGGACCTTCAGAACCGGTATGTGAGCAGAAGCCGAGACAGGAGGACTTTCAGACGCGGTACTCACTGTGAGTCGACAGACGGGAAAATGTTTCCCCTCGGTCACGGACTGTTTCCATCCATCCCTACAGTTCATGAAATTAGAATTGGACCAATATTCATATAAACGTGAATGAGATTTTACTTTCCCTCTCCTTTCACTAGACAGCAGTTTTTCATTCTGAGTTTAATGAGCGAGCAGAAGCCGAGACAGGAAGGACCTTCACCGGTACTCGCTGTCCTGGACTCGCTGTGAGCAGAAGCCGAGACAGGCGCACTGTCAGACGCGGGAATCACTGTGAGCAGAAGTCGAGACAGGAGGAATTTCAGACGGACTCACTGTGAGTCCTCAGAAGGGAAAATATCCGGTCGCCGCTGACCGTTTCCATACACCCAGATCATTCACAACCATTCGAATTCAACAAACATTCATATTAAAGTGGCTGAATTGTCATTTTCTCCTCTCCTTTCGCTGGAGACAGCATTTGTTAATTGTGAGCTTTATCAGCGACAGAAAGAAGTAAAACGCAGATGTTGACTCACTGGCCTCAGACTGCTGTCTATTTTGTTTATTGATGAAATGAAAGTTGATAAACATTAGATATTGAGCAGCGATACGTGGATTTTCGGGCTTTTTCACACACTGGTCTGAAATGCAGCCTCTAAAGAAGGTCTCTCCTTTCACATGAGACAGCAGTCGTTAATTGTGAGCTTAATGAGAGAGCAGAAGAAGGGATACACGAAGACTTTCAGATACCATACTCAGTGTGAGTCCACAGAAGGGAAAAAGATCTCCCTCGGCCACTTTCATACACCCAGATTGTTGATGAACATTAGAATTTGACAAACACTTTTATTAAATTGGCTGAGATTTTACTTTCTCCTCTCCATTCACTAGACAGCAGTTTTTCATTCTGAGCTTAGTGAGCGAGCAGAAGCCGAGACAGGGGACTTTCAGAACCGGTACTCGCTGTGAGCAGAAGCCGAGACAGGAGGACTTTCAGACGCGGTACTCACTGTGAGTCGACAGACGGGAAAAATGTTTCCCCTCGGTCACGGACTGTTTCCATCCATCCCTACAGTTCATGAAATTAGAATTGGACCAATATTCATATAAACGTGAATGAGATTTTACTTTCCCCTCTCCTTTCACTAGACAGCAGTTTTTCATTCTGAGTTTAATGAGCGAGCAGAAGCCGAGACAGGAAGGACCTTCAGAACCGGTACTCGCTGTGAGCAGAAGCCGAGACAGCAGGACCTTCAGACGCGGGACTCGCTGTGAGCAGAAGCCGAGACAGGCGCACTGTCAGACGCGGGAATCACTGTGAGCAGAAGTCGAGACAGGAGGAATTTCAGACGCGGGACTCACTGTGAGTCCTCAGAAGGGAAAATATCCCGGTCGGCCGCTGACCGTTTCCATACACCCAGATCATTCACAACCATTCGAATTCAACAAACATTCATATTAAAGTGGCTGAATTGTCATTTTCTCCTCTCCTTTCGCTGGAGACAGCATTTGTTAATTGTGAGCTTTATCAGCGACAGAAAGGAGTAAAACGCAGATGTTGACTCACTGGCCTCAGACTGCTGTCTATTTTGTTTATTGATGAAATGAAAGTTGATAAACATTAGATATTGAGCAGCGATACGTGGATTTTCGGGCTTTTTCACACACTGGTCTGAAATGCAGCCTCTAAAGAAGGTCTCTCCTTCCACATGAGACAGCAGTCGTTAATTGTGAGCTTAATGAGAGAGCAGAAGCGGATACACGAAGACTTTCAGATACCATACTCAGTGTGAGTCCACAGAAGGGAAAAAGATCTCCCTCGGCCACTTTCATACACCCAGATTTGTTGATGAACATTAGAATTTGACAAACACTTTTTATTAAATTGGCTGAGATTTTACTTTCTCCTCTCCATTCACTAGACAGCAGTTTTTCATTCTGAGCTTAGTGAGCGAGCAGAAGCCGAGACAGGAGGACTTTCAGACGCGGGAATCACCGTGAGCAGAATCCGAGACAGCAAGACTTTCAGACGCGGGACTCACTGTGAGTTCACAGACGGGAAAATTTTCCCCTCGGTCACGGACTGTTTCCATCCATCCCTACAGTTCATGAAAATTAGAATTGGACCAATATTCATAGTAAAGTGGCTGAAATCTCATCTTCTCTTCTCCGTTCACTGGAGACAGCATTTGATAATTCTGAGCTTAATGAGCGAGCAGAAGCCGAGACAGGAGGACTTTCAGACGCGGGACTCAATGTGAGTCGACAGACGGGAAAAAGATCCCCCTCGGCGGCTCACACTTTCCATACATCCCGACTGTACATGATCAATAGAATTTTGACCAATATTCATATAAAAGTGAATGAGATTTTACTTTCCCTCTCCTTTCACTAGACAGCAGTTTTTCATTCTGAGTTTAATGAGCGAGCAGAAGCCGAGACAGGAAGGACCTTCAGAACCGGTACTCGCTGTGAGCAGAAGCCGAGACAGGAGGACTTTCAGACGCGGTACTCACTGTGAGTCGACAGACGGGAAAATGTTTCCCCTCGTCACGGACTGTTTCCATCCATCCCTACAGTTCATGAAAATTAGAATTGGACCAATATTCATATAAACGTGAATGAGATTTTACTTTCCCTCTCCTTTCACTAGACAGCAGTTTTTCATTCTGAGTTTAATGAGCGAGCAGAAGCCGAGACAGGAAGGACCTTCAGAACCGGTACTCGCTGTGAGCAGAAGCCGAGACAGCAGGACTTCAGACGCGGGACTCGCTGTGAGCAGAAGCCGAGACAGGCGCACTGTCAGACGCGGGAATCACTGTGAGCAGAAGTCGAGACAGGAGGAATTTCAGACGCGGGACTCACTGTGAGTCCTCAGAAGGGAAAATATCCCGGTCGGCCGCTGACCGTTTCCATACACCCAGATCATTCACACCATTCGAATTCAACAAACATTCATATTAAAGTGGCTGAATTGTCATTTTCTCCTCTCCTTTCGCTGGAGACAGCATTTGTTAATTGTGAGCTTTATCAGCGACAGAAAGGAGTAAAACGCAGATGTTGACTCACTGGCCTCAGACTGCTGTCTATTTTGTTTATTGATGAAATGAAAGTTGATAAACATTAGATATTGAGCAGCGATACGTGGATTTTCGGGCTTTTTCACACACTGGTCTGAAATGCAGCCTCTAAAGAAGGTCTCTCCTTCCACATGAGACAGCAGTCGTTAATTGTGAGCTTAATGAGAGAGCAGAAGCGGATACACGAAGACTTTCAGATACCATACTCAGTGTGAGTCCACAGAAGGGAAAAAGATCTCCTCGGCCACTTTCATACACCCAGATTGTTGATGAACATTAGAATTTGACAAACACTTTTATTAAATTGGCTGAGATTTTACTTTCTCCTCTCCATTCACTAGACAGCAGTTTTTCATTCTGAGCTTAGTGAGCGAGCAGAAGCCGAGACAGGAGGACTTTCAGACGCGGGAATCACCGTGAGCAGAATCCGAGACAGCAAGACTTTCAGACGCGGGACTCACTGTGAGTTCACAGACGGGAAAATGTTTCCCTCGGTCACGGACTGTTTCCATCCATCCCTACAGTTCATGAAAATTAGAATTGGACCAATATTCATAGTAAAGTGGCTGAAATCTCATCTTCTCTTCTCCGTTCACTGGAGACAGCATTTGATAATTCTGAGCTTAATGAGCGAGCAGAAGCCGAGACAGGAGGACTTTCAGACGCGGGACTCAATGTGAGTCGACAGACGGGAAAAAGATCCCCCTCGGCGGCTCACACTTTCCATACATCCCGACTGTACATGATCAATAGAATTTGACCAATATTCATATAAAAGTGAATGAGATTTTACTTTCCCCTCTCCTTTCACTAGACAGCAGTTTTTCATTCTGAGTTTAATGAGCGAGCAGAAGCCGAGACAGGAAGGACCTTCAGAACCGGTACTCGCTGTGAGCAGAAGCCGAGACAGGAGGACTTTCAGACGCGGTACTCACTGTGAGTCGACAGACGGGAAAATGTTTCCCCTCGGTCACGGACTGTTTCCATCCATCCCTACAGTTCATGAAAATTAGAATTGGACCAATATTCATATAAACGTGAATGAGATTTTACTTTCCCCTCTCCTTTCACTAGACAGCAGTTTTTCATTCTGAGTTTAATGAGCGAGCAGAAGCCGAGACAGGAAGGACCTTCAGAACCGGTACTCGCTGTGAGCAGAAGCCGAGACAGCAGGACCTTCAGACGCGGGACTCGCTGTGAGCAGAAGCCGAGACAGGCGCACTGTCAGACGCGGGAATCACTGTGAGCAGAAGTCGAGACAGGAGGAATTTCAGACGCGGGACTCACTGTGAGTCCTCAGAAGGGAAAATATCCCGGTCGGCCGCTGACCGTTTCCATACACCCAGATCATTCACAACCATTCGAATTCAACAAACATTCATATTAAAGTGGCTGAATTGTCATTTTCTCCTCTCCTTTCGCTGGAGACAGCATTTGTTAATTGTGAGCTTTATCAGCGA
Source organism: Lates calcarifer (assembly GCF_001640805.2). NCBI lineage: Eukaryota > Metazoa > Chordata > Actinopteri > Centropomidae > Lates > Lates calcarifer. The sequence goes on along the minus strand of NW_026115568.1, from coordinate 13,909 downwards.
CAGAAAGGAGTAAAACGCAGATGTTGACTCACTGGCCTCAGACTGCTGTCTATTTTGTTTATTGATGAAATGAAAGTTGATAAACATTAGATATTGAGCAGCGATACGTGGATTTTCGGGCTTTTTCACACACTGGTCTGAAATGCAGCCTCTAAAGAAGGTCTCTCCTTCCACATGAGACAGCAGTCGTTAATTGTGAGCTTAATGAGAGAGCAGAAGCGGATACACGAAGACTTTCAGATACCATACTCAGTGTGAGTCCACAGAAGGGAAAAAGATCTCCCTCGGCCACTTTCATACACCCAGATTGTTGATGAACATTAGAATTTGACAAACACTTTTATTAAATTGGCTGAGATTTTACTTTCTCCTCTCCATTCACTAGACAGCAGTTTTTCATTCTGAGCTTAGTGAGCGAGCAGAAGCCGAGACAGGAGGACTTTCAGACGCGGGAATCACCGTGAGCAGAATCCGAGACAGCAAGACTTTCAGACGCGGGACTCACTGTGAGTTCACAGACGGGAAAATGTTTCCCCTCGGTCACGGACTGTTTCCATCCATCCCTACAGTTCATGAAAATTAGAATTGGACCAATATTCATAGTAAAGTGGCTGAAATCTCATCTTCTCTTCTCCGTTCACTGGAGACAGCATTTGATAATTCTGAGCTTAATGAGCGAGCAGAAGCCGAGACAGGAGGACTTTCAGACGCGGGACTCAATGTGAGTCGACAGACGGGAAAAAGATCCCCCTCGGCGGCTCACACTTTCCATACATCCCGACTGTACATGATCAATAGAATTTGACCAATATTCATATAAAAGTGAATGAGATTTTACTTTCCCCTCTCCTTTCACTAGACAGCAGTTTTTCATTCTGAGTTTAATGAGCGAGCAGAAGCCGAGACAGGAAGGACCTTCAGAACCGGTACTCGCTGTGAGCAGAAGCCGAGACAGGAGGACTTTCAGACGCGGTACTCACTGTGAGTCGACAGACGGGAAAATGTTTCCCCTCGGTCACGGACTGTTTCCATCCATCCCTACAGTTCATGAAAATTAGAATTGGACCAATATTCATATAAACGTGAATGAGATTTTACTTTCCCCTCTCCTTTCACTAGACAGCAGTTTTTCATTCTGAGTTTAATGAGCGAGCAGAAGCCGAGACAGGAGGACCTTCAGAACCGGTACTCGCTGTGAGCAGAAGCCGAGACAGCAGGACCTTCAGACGCGGGACTCGCTGTGAGCAGAAGCCGAGACAGGCGCACTGTCAGACGCGGGAATCACTGTGAGCAGAAGTCGAGACAGGAGGAATTTCAGACGCGGGACTCACTGTGAGTCCTCAGAAGGGAAAATATCCCGGTCGGCCGCTGACCGTTTCCATACACCCAGATCATTCACAACCATTCGAATTCAACAAACATTCATATTAAAGTGGCTGAATTGTCATTTTCTCCTCTCCTTTCGCTGGAGACAGCATTTGTTAATTGTGAGCTTTATCAGCGACAGAAAGGAGTAAAACGCAGATGTTGACTCACTGGCCTCAGACTGCTGTCTATTTTGTTTATTGATGAAATGAAAGTTGATAAACATTAGATATTGAGCAGCGATACGTGGATTTTCGGGCTTTTTCACACACTGGTCTGAAATGCAGCCTCTAAAAGAAGGTCTCTCCTTCCACATGAGACAGCAGTCGTTAATTGTGAGCTTAATGAGAGAGCAGAAGCGGATACACGAAGACTTTCAGATACCATACTCAGTGTGAGTCCACAGAAGGGAAAAAGATCTCCCTCGGCCACTTTCATACACCCAGATTGTTGATGAACATTAGAATTTGACAAACACTTTTATTAAATTGGCTGAGATTTTACTTTCTCCTCTCCATTCACTAGACAGCAGTTTTTCATTCTGAGCTTAGTGAGCGAGCAGAAGCCGAGACAGGAGGACTTTCAGACGCGGGAATCACCGTGAGCAGAATCCGAGACAGCAAGACTTTCAGACGCGGGACTCACTGTGAGTTCACAGACGGGAAAATGTTTCCCCTCGGTCACGGACTGTTTCCATCCATCCCTACAGTTCATGAAAATTAGAATTGGACCAATATTCATAGTAAAGTGGCTGAAATCTCATCTTCTCTTCTCCGTTCACTGGAGACAGCATTTGATAATTCTGAGCTTAATGAGCGAGCAGAAGCCGAGACAGGAGGACTTTCAGACGCGGGACTCAATGTGAGTCGACAGACGGGAAAAAGATCCCCCTCGGCGGCTCACACTTTCCATACATCCCGACTGTACATGATCAATAGAATTTGACCAATATTCATATAAAGTGAATGAGATTTTACTTTCCCCTCTCCTTTCACTAGACAGCAGTTTTTCATTCTGAGTTTAATGAGCGAGCAGAAGCCGAGACAGGAAGGACCTTCAGAACCGGTACTCGCTGTGAGCAGAAGCCGAGACAGGAGGACTTTCAGACGCGGTACTCACTGTGAGTCGACAGACGGGAAAATGTTTCCCCTCGGTCACGGACTGTTTCCATCCATCCCTACAGTTCATGAAAATTAGAATTGGACCAATATTCATATAAACGTGAATGAGATTTTACTTTCCCCTCTCCTTTCACTAGACAGCAGTTTTTCATTCTGAGTTTAATGAGCGAGCAGAAGCCGAGACAGGAAGGACCTTCAGAACCGGTACTCGCTGTGAGCAGAAGCCGAGACAGCAGGACCTTCAGACGCGGGACTCGCTGTGAGCAGAAGCCGAGACAGGCGCACTGTCAGACGCGGGAATCACTGTGAGCAGAAGTCGAGACAGGAGGAATTTCAGACGCGGGACTCACTGTGAGTCCTCAGAAGGGAAAATATCCGGTCGGCCGCTGACCGTTTCCATACACCCAGATCATTCACAACCATTCGAATTCAACAACATTCATATTAAAGTGGCTGAATTGTCATTTTCTCCTCTCCTTTCGCTGGAGACAGCATTTGTTAATTGTGAGCTTTATCAGCGACAGAAAGGAGTAAAACGCAGATGTTGACTCACTGGCCTCAGACTGCTGTCTATTTTGTTTATTGATGAAATGAAAGTTGATAAACATTAGATATTGAGCAGCGATACGTGGATTTTCGGGCTTTTTCACACACTGGTCTGAAATGCAGCCTCTAAAGAAGGTCTCTCCTTCCACATGAGACAGCAGTCGTTAATTGTGAGCTTAATGAGAGAGCAGAAGCGGATACACGAAGACTTTCAGATACCATACTCAGTGTGAGTCCACAGAAGGGAAAAAGATCTCCCTCGGCCACTTTCATACACCCAGATTGTTGATGAACATTAGAATTTGACAAACACTTTTATTAAATTGGCTGAGATTTTACTTTCTCCTCTCCATTCACTAGACAGCAGTTTTTCATTCTGAGCTTAGTGAGCGAGCAGAAGCCGAGACAGGAGGACTTTCAGACGCGGGAATCACCGTGAGCAGAATCCGAGACAGCAAGACTTTCAGACGCGGGACTCACTGTGAGTTCACAGACGGGAAAATGTTTCCCTCGGTCACGGACTGTTTCCATCCATCCCTACAGTTCATGAAAATTAGAATTGGACCAATATTCATAGTAAAGTGGCTGAAATCTCATCTTCTCTTCTCCGTTCACTGGAGACAGCATTTGATAATTCTGAGCTTAATGAGCGAGCAGAAGCCGAGACAGGAGGACTTTCAGACGCGGGACTCAATGTGAGTCGACAGACGGGAAAAAGATCCCCCTCGGCGGCTCACACTTTCCATACATCCCGACTGTACATGATCAATAGAATTTGACCAATATTCATATAAAAGTGAATGAGATTTTACTTTCCCCTCTCCTTTCACTAGACAGCAGTTTTTCATTCTGAGTTTAATGAGCGAGCAGAAGCCGAGACAGGAAGGACCTTCAGAACCGGTACTCGCTGTGAGCAGAAGCCGAGACAGGAGGACTTTCAGACGCGGTACTCACTGTGAGTCGACAGACGGGAAAATGTTTCCCCTCGGTCACGGACTGTTTCCATCCATCCCTACAGTTCATGAAAATTAGAATTGGACCAATATTCATATAAACGTGAATGAGATTTTACTTTCCCTCTCCTTTCACTAGACAGCAGTTTTTCATTCTGAGTTTAATGAGCGAGCAGAAGCCGAGACAGGAAGGACCTTCAGAACCGGTACTCGCTGTGAGCAGAAGCCGAGACAGCAGGACCTTCAGACGCGGGACTCGCTGTGAGCAGAAGCCGAGACAGGCGCACTGTCAGACGCGGGAATCACTGTGAGCAGAAGTCGAGACAGGAGGAATTTCAGACGCGGGACTCACTGTGAGTCCTCAGAAGGGAAAATATCCCGGTCGGCCGCTGACCGTTTCCATACACCCAGATCATTCACAACCATTCGAATTCAACAAACATTCATATTAAAGTGGCTGAATTGTCATTTTCTCTCTCCTTTCGCTGGAGACAGCATTTGTTAATTGTGAGCTTTATCAGCGACAGAAAGGAGTAAAACGCAGATGTTGACTCACTGGCCTCAGACTGCTGTCTATTTTGTTTATTGATGAAATGAAAGTTGATAAACATTAGATATTGAGCAGCGATACGTGGATTTTCGGGCTTTTTCACACACTGGTCTGAAATGCAGCCTCTAAAGAAGGTCTCTCCTTCCACATGAGACAGCAGTCGTTAATTGTGAGCTTAATGAGAGAGCAGAAGCGGATACACGAAGACTTTCAGATACCATACTCAGTGTGAGTCCACAGAAGGGAAAAAGATCTCCCTCGGCCACTTTCATACACCCAGATTGTTGATGAACATTAGAATTTGACAAACACTTTTATTAAATTGGCTGAGATTTTACTTTCTCCTCTCCATTCACTAGACAGCAGTTTTTCATTCTGAGCTTAGTGAGCGAGCAGAAGCCGAGACAGGAGGACTTTCAGACGCGGGAATCACCGTGAGCAGAATCCGAGACAGCAAGACTTTCAGACGCGGGACTCACTGTGAGTTCACAGACGGGAAAATGTTTCCCCTCGGTCACGGACTGTTTCCATCCATCCCTACAGTTCATGAAAATTAGAATTGGACCAATATTCATAGTAAAGTGGCTGAAATCTCATCTTCTCTTCTCCGTTCACTGGAGACAGCATTTGATAATTCTGAGCTTAATGAGCGAGCAGAAGCCGAGACAGGAGGACTTTCAGACGCGGGACTCAATGTGAGTCGACAGACGGGAAAAAGATCCCCCTCGGCGGCTCACACTTTCCATACATCCCGACTGTACATGATCAATAGAATTTGACCAATATTCATATAAAAGTGAATGAGATTTTACTTTCCCCTCTCCTTTCACTAGACAGCAGTTTTTCATTCTGAGTTTAATGAGCGAGCAGAAGCCGAGACAGGAAGGACCTTCAGAACCGGTACTCGCTGTGAGCAGAAGGAGACAGGAGGACTTTCAGACGCGGTACTCACTGTGAGTCGACAGACGGGAAAATGTTTCCCCTCGGTCACGGACTGTTTCCATCCATCCCTACAGTTCATGAAAATTAGAATTGGACCAATATTCATATAAACGTGAATGAGATTTTACTTTCCCCTCTCCTTTCACTAGACAGCAGTTTTTCATTCTGAGTTTAATGAGCGAGCAGAAGCCGAGACAGGAAGGACCTTCAGAACCGGTACTCGCTGTGAGCAGAAGCCGAGACAGCAGGACCTTCAGACGCGGGACTCGCTGTGAGCAGAAGCCGAGACAGGCGCACTGTCAGACGCGGGAATCACTGTGAGCAGAAGTCGAGACAGGAGGAATTTCAGACGCGGGACTCACTGTGAGTCCTCAGAAGGGAAAATATCCCGGTCGGCCGCTGACCGTTTCCATACACCCAGATCATTCACAACCATTCGAATTCAACAAACATTCATATTAAAGTGGCTGAATTGTCATTTTCTCCTCTCCTTTCGCTGGAGACAGCATTTGTTAATTGTGAGCTTTATCAGCGACAGAAAGGAGTAAAACGCAGATGTTGACTCACTGGCCTCAGACTGCTGTCTATTTTGTTTATTGATGAAATGAAAGTTGATAAACATTAGATATTGAGCAGCGATACGTGGATTTTCGGGCTTTTTCACACACTGGTCTGAAATGCAGCCTCTAAAGAAGGTCTCTCCTTCCACATGAGACAGCAGTCGTTAATTGTGAGCTTAATGAGAGAGCAGAAGCGGATACACGAAGACTTTCAGATACCATACTCAGTGTGAGTCCACAGAAGGGAAAAAGATCTCCCTCGGCCACTTTCATACACCCAGATTGTTGATGAACATTAGAATTTGACAAACTTTTATTAAATTGGCTGAGATTTTACTTTCTCTCTCCATTCACTAGACAGCAGTTTTTCATTCTGAGCTTAGTGAGCGAGCAGAAGCCGAGACAGGAGGACTTTCAGACGCGGGAATCACCGTGAGCAGAATCCGAGACAGCAAGACTTTCAGACGCGGGACTCACTGTGAGTTCACAGACGGGAAAATGTTTCCCCTCGGTCACGGACTGTTTCCATCCATCCCTACAGTTCATGAAAATTAGAATTGGACAATATTCATAGTAAAGTGGCTGAAATCTCATCTTCTCTTCTCCGTTCACTGGAGACAGCATTTGATAATTCTGAGCTTAATGAGCGAGCAGAAGCCGAGACAGGAGGACTTTCAGACGCGGGACTCAATGTGAGTCGACAGACGGGAAAAAGATCCCCCTCGGCGGCTCACACTTTCCATACATCCCGACTGTACATGATCAATAGAATTTGACCAATATTCATATAAAAGTGAATGAGATTTTACTTTCCCCTCTCCTTTCACTAGACAGCAGTTTTTCATTCTGAGTTTAATGAGCGAGCAGAAGCCGAGACAGGAAGGACCTTCAGAACCGGTACTCGCTGTGAGCAGAAGCCGAGACAGGAGGACTTTCAGACGCGGTACTCACTGTGAGTCGACAGACGGGAAAATGTTTCCCCTCGGTCACGGACTGTTTCCATCCATCCCTACAGTTCATGAAAATTAGAATTGGACCAATATTCATATAAACGTGAATGAGATTTTACTTTCCCCTCTCCTTTCACTAGACAGCAGTTTTTCATTCTGAGTTTAATGAGCGAGCAGAAGCCGAGACAGGAAGGACCTTCAGAACGGTACTCGCTGTGAGCAGAAGCCGAGACAGCAGGACCTTCAGACGCGGGACTCGCTGTGAGCAGAAGCCGAGACAGGCGCACTGTCAGACGCGGGAATCACTGTGAGCAGAAGTCGAGACAGGAGGAATTTCAGACGCGGGACTCACTGTGAGTCCTCAGAAGGGAAAATATCCCGGTCGGCCGCTGACCGTTTCCATACACCCAGATCATTCACAACCATTCGAATTCAACAAACATTCATATTAAAGTGGCTGAATTGTCATTTTCTCCTCTCCTTTCGCTGGAGACAGCATTTGTTAATTGTGAGCTTTATCAGCGACAGAAAGGAGTAAAACGCAGATGTTGACTCACTGGCCTCAGACTGCTGTCTATTTTGTTTATTGATGAAATGAAAGTTGATAAACATTAGATATTGAGCAGCGATACGTGGATTTTCGGGCTTTTTCACACACTGGTCTGAAATGCAGCCTCTAAAGAAGGTCTCTCCTTCCACATGAGACAGCAGTCGTTAATTGTGAGCTTAATGAGAGAGCAGAAGCGGATACACGAAGACTTTCAGATACCATACTCAGTGTGAGTCCACAGAAGGGAAAAAGATCTCCCTCGGCCACTTTCATACACCCAGATTGTTGATGAACATTAGAATTTGACAAACACTTTTATTAAATTGGCTGAGATTTTACTTTCTCCTCTCCATTCACTAGACAGCAGTTTTTCATTCTGAGCTTAGTGAGCGAGCAGAAGCCGAGACAGGAGACTTTCAGACGCGGGAATCACCGTGAGCAGAATCCGAGACAGCAAGACTTTCAGACGCGGGACTCACTGTGAGTTCACAGACGGGAAAATGTTTCCCCTCGGTCACGGACTGTTTCCATCCATCCCTACAGTTCATGAAAATTAGAATTGGACCAATATTCATAGTAAAGTGGCTGAAATCTCATCTTCTCTTCTCCGTTCACTGGAGACAGCATTTGATAATTCTGAGCTTAATGAGCGAGCAGAAGCCGAGACAGGAGGACTTTCAGACGCGGGACTCAATGTGAGTCGACAGACGGGAAAAAGATCCCCTCGGCGGCTCACACTTTCCATACATCCCGACTGTACATGATCAATAGAATTTGACCAATATTCATATAAAAGTGAATGAGATTTTACTTTCCCCTCTCCTTTCACTAGACAGCAGTTTTTCATTCTGAGTTTAATGAGCGAGCAGAAGCCGAGACAGGAAGGACCTTCAGAACCGGTACGCTGTGAGCAGAAGCCGAGACAGGAGGACTTTCAGACGCGGTACTCACTGTGAGTCGACAGACGGGAAAATGTTTCCCCTCGGTCACGGACTGTTTCCATCCATCCCTACAGTTCATGAAAATTAGAATTGGACCAATATTCATATAAACGTGAATGAGATTTTACTTTCCCCTCTCCTTTCACTAGACAGCAGTTTTTCATTCTGAGTTTAATGAGCGAGCAGAAGCCGAGACAGGAAGGACCTTCAGAACCGGTACTCGCTGTTTCAGACGCGGGACTCGCTGTGAGCAGAAGCCGAGACAGACTGTCAGACGCGGGAATCACTGTGAGCAGAAGTCGAGACAGTTTTTCAGACGCGGGACTCACTGTGAGTCCTCAGAAGGGAAAATATCCCGGTCGGCCGCTGACCGTTTCCATACACCCAGATCATTCACAACCATTCGAATTCAACAAACATTCATATTAAAGTGGCTGAATTGTCATTTTCTCCTCTCCTTTCGCTGGAGACAGCATTTGTTAATTGTGAGCTTTATCAGCGACAGAAAGGAGTAAAACGCAGATGTTGACTCACTGGCCTCAGACTGCTGTCTATTTTGTTTATTGATGAAATGAAAGTTGATAAACATTAGATATTGAGCAGCGATACGTGGATTTTCGGGCTTTTTCACACTGGTCTGAAATGCAGCCTCTAAAGAAGGTCTCTCCTTCCACATGAGACAGCAGTCGTTAATTGTGAGCTTAATGAGAGAGCAGAAGCGGATACACGAAGACTTTCAGATACCATACTCAGTGTGAGTCCACAGAAGGGAAAAAGATCTCCCTCGGCCACTTTCATACACCCAGATTGTTGATGAACATTAGAATTTGACAAACACTTTTATTAAATTGGCTGAGATTTTACTTTCTCCTCTCCATTCACTAGACAGCAGTTTTTCATTCTGAGCTTAGTGAGCGAGCAGAAGCCGAGACAGGAGGACTTTCAGACGCGGGAATCACCGTGAGCAGAATCCGAGACAGCAAGACTTTCAGACGCGGGACTCACTGTGAGTTCACAGACGGGAAAATGTTTCCCTCGGTCACGGACTGTTTCCATCCATCCCTACAGTTCATGAAAATTAGAATTGGACCAATATTCATAGTAAAGTGGCTGAAATCTCATCTTCTCTTCTCCGTTCACTGGAGACAGCATTTGATAATTCTGAGCTTAATGAGCGAGCAGAAGCCGAGACAGGAGGACTTTCAGACGCGGGACTCAATGTGAGTCGACAGACGGGAAAAAGATCCCCCTCGGCGGCTCACACTTTCCATACATCCCGACTGTACATGATCAATAGAATTTGACCAATATTCATAAAAAGTGAATGAGATTTTACTTTCCCCTCTCCTTTCACTAGACAGCAGTTTTTCATTCTGAGTTTAATGAGCGAGCAGAAGCCGAGACAGGAAGGACCTTCAGAACCGGTACTCGCTGTGAGCAGAAGCCGAGACAGGAGGACTTTCAGACGCGGTACTCACTGTGAGTCGACAGACGGGAAAATGTTTCCCCTCGGTCACGGACTGTTTCCATCCATCCCTACAGTTCATGAAAATTAGAATTGGACCAATATTCATATAAACGTGAATGAGATTTTACTTTCCCCTCTCCTTTCACTAGACAGCAGTTTTTCATTCTGAGTTTAATGAGCGAGCAGAAGCCGAGACAGGAAGGACCTTCAGAACCGGTACTCGCTGTGAGCAGAAGCCGAGACAGCAGGACCTTCAGACGCGGGACTCGCTGTGAGCAGAAGCCGAGACAGGCGCACTGTCAGACGCGGGAATCACTGTGAGCAGAAGTCGAGACAGGAGGAATTTCAGACGCGGGACTCACTGTGAGTCCTCAGAAGGGAAAATATCCCGGTCGGCCGCTGACCGTTTCCATACACCCAGATCATTCACAACCATTCGAATTCAACAAACATTCATATTAAAGTGGCTGAATTGTCATTTTCTCCTCTCCTTTCGCTGGAGACAGCATTTGTTAATTGTGAGCTTTATCAGCGACAGAAGGAGTAAAACGCAGATGTTGACTCACTGGCCTCAGACTGCTGTCTATTTTGTTTATTGATGAAATGAAAGTTGATAAACATTAGATATTGAGCAGCGATACGTGGATTTTCGGGCTTTTTCACACACTGGTCTGAAATGCAGCCTCTAAAGAAGGTCTCTCCTTCCACATGAGACAGCAGTCGTTAATTGTGAGCTTAATGAGAGAGCAGAAGCGGATACACGAAGACTTTCAGATACCATACTCAGTGTGAGTCCACAGAAGGGAAAAAGATCTCCCTCGGCCACTTTCATACACCCAGATTGTTGATGAACATTAGAATTTGACAAACACTTTTATTAAATTGGCTGAGATTTTACTTTCTCCTCTCCATTCACTAGACAGCAGTTTTTCATTCTGAGCTTAGTGAGCGAGCAGAAGCCGAGACAGGAGGACTTTCAGACGCGGGAATCACCGTGAGCAGAATCCGAGACAGCAAGACTTTCAGACGCGGGACTCACTGTGAGTTCACAGACGGGAAAATGTTTCCCCTCGGTCACGGACTGTTTCCATCCATCCCTACAGTTCATGAAAATTAGAATTGGACCAATATTCATAGTAAAGTGGCTGAAATCTCATCTTCTCTTCTCCGTTCACTGGAGACAGCATTTGATAATTCTGAGCTTAATGAGCGAGCAGAAGCCGAGACAGGAGGACTTTCAGACGCGGGACTCAATGTGAGTCGACAGACGGGAAAAAGATCCCCCTCGGCGGCTCACACTTTCCATACATCCCGACTGTACATGATCAATAGAATTTGACCAATATTCATATAAAAGTGAATGAGATTTTACTTTCCCCTCTCCTTTCACTAGACAGCAGTTTTTCATTCTGAGTTTAATGAGCGAGCAGAAGCCGAGACAGGAAGGACCTTCAGAACCGGTACTCGCTGTGAGCAGAAGCCGAGACAGGAGGACTTTCAGACGCGGTACTCACTGTGAGTCGACAGACGGGAAAATGTTTCCCCTCGGTCACGGACTGTTTCCATCCATCCCTACAGTTCATGAAAATTAGAATTGGACCAATATTCATATAAACGTGAATGAGATTTTACTTTCCCTCTCCTTTCACTAGACAGCAGTTTTTCATTCTGAGTTTAATGAGCGAGCAGAAGCCGAGACAGGAAGGACCTTCAGAACCGGTACTCGCTGTGAGCAGAAGCCGAGACAGCAGGACCTTCAGACGCGGGACTCGCTGTGAGCAGAAGCCGAGACAGGCGCACTGTCAGACGCGGGAATCACTGTGAGCAGAAGTCGAGACAGGAGGAATTTCAGACGCGGACTCACTGTGAGTCCTCAGAAGGGAAAATATCCCGGTCGGCCGCTGACCGTTTCCATACACCCAGATCATTCACAACCATTCGAATTCAACAAACATTCATATTAAAGTGGCTGAATTGTCATTTTCTCCTCTCCTTTCGCTGGAGACAGCATTTGTTAATTGTGAGCTTTATCAGCGACAGAAAGGAGTAAAACGCAGATGTTGACTCACTGGCCTCAGACTGCTGTCTATTTTGTTTATTGATGAAATGAAAGTTGATAAACATTAGATATTGAGCAGCGATACGTGGATTTTCGGGCTTTTTCACACACTGGTCTGAAATGCAGCCTCTAAAGAAGGTCTCTCCTTCCACATGAGACAGCAGTCGTTAATTGTGAGCTTAATGAGAGAGCAGAAGCGGATACACGAAGACTTTCAGATACCATACTCAGTGTGAGTCCACAGAAGGGAAAAAGATCTCCCTCGGCCACTTTCATACACCCAGATTGTTGATGAACATTAGAATTTGACAAACACTTTTATTAAATTGGCTGAGATTTTACTTTCTCCTCTCCATTCACTAGACAGCAGTTTTTCATTCTGAGCTTAGTGAGCGAGCAGAAGCCGAGACAGGAGGACTTTCAGACGCGGGAATCACCGTGAGCAGAATCCGAGACAGCAAGACTTTCAGACGCGGGACTCACTGTGAGTTCACAGACGGGAAAATGTTTCCCTCGGTCACGGACTGTTTCCATCCATCCCTACAGTTCATGAAAATTAGAATTGGACCAATATTCATAGTAAAGTGGCTGAAATCTCATCTTCTCTTCTCCGTTCACTGGAGACAGCATTTGATAATTCTGAGCTTAATGAGCGAGCAGAAGCCGAGACAGGAGGACTTTCAGACGCGGGACTCAATGTGAGTCGACAGACGGGAAAAAGATCCCCCTCGGCGGCTCACACTTTCCATACATCCCGACTGTACATGATCAATAGAATTTGACCAATATTCATATAAAAGTGAATGAGATTTTACTTTCCCCTCTCCTTTCACTAGACAGCAGTTTTTCATTCTGAGTTTAATGAGCGAGCAGAAGCCGAGACAGGAAGGACCTTCAGAACCGGTACTCGCTGTGAGCAGAAGCCGAGACAGGAGGACTTTCAGACGCGGTACTCACTGTGAGTCGACAGACGGGAAAATGTTTCCCCTCGGTCACGGACTGTTTCCATCCATCCCTACAGTTCATGAAATTAGAATTGGACCAATATTCATATAAACGTGAATGAGATTTTACTTTCCCTCTCCTTTCACTAGACAGCAGTTTTTCATTCTGAGTTTAATGAGCGAGGCAGAAGCCGAGACAGGAAGACCTTCAGAACCGGTACTCGCTGTGAGCAGAAGCCGAGACAGCAGGACCTTCAGACGCGGGACTCGCTGTGAGCAGAAGCCGAGACAGGCGCACTGTCAGACGCGGGAATCACTGTGAGCAGAAGTCGAGACAGGAGGAATTTCAGACGCGGGACTCACTGTGAGTCCTCAGAAGGGAAAATATCCCGGTCGGCGGCCGCTGACCGTTTCCATACACCCAGATCATTCACAACCATTCGAATTCAACAAACATTCATATTAAAGTGGCTGAATTGTCATTTTCTCCTCTCCTTTCGCTGGAGACAGCATTTGTTAATTGTGAGCTTTATCAGCGACAGAAAGGAGTAAAACGCAGATGTTGACTCACTGGCCTCAGACTGCTGTCTATTTTGTTTATTGATGAAATGAAAGTTGATAAACATTAGATATTGAGCAGCGATACGTGGATTTTCGGGCTTTTTCACACACTGGTCTGAAATGCAGCCTCTAAAGAAGGTCTCTCCTTCCACATGAGACAGCAGTCGTTAATTGTGAGCTTAATGAGAGAGCAGAAGCGGATACACGAAGACTTTCAGATACCATACTCAGTGTGAGTCCACAGAAGGGAAAAATCTCCCTCGGCCACTTTCATACACCCAGATTGTTGATGAACATTAGAATTTGACAAACACTTTTATTAAATTGGCTGAGATTTTACTTTCTCCTCTCCATTCACTAGACAGCAGTTTTTCATTCTGAGCTTAGTGAGCGAGCAGA
>NW_026115567.1:0-17670 GCF_001640805.2 Lates calcarifer | reverse complement strand
CCGGTATTGCATTACCTCCAGGTACGGTGCACATTCTCTGGAAACGTGCAATGTAACTATAGAGTTTTGTGGGGGTGTTTTTTCCAGGGAGTCCCTTGCTTTTCTCACATTCCTTTATCGATAGGGTACAAGTTGCTCAAAGCCCTGATGCGGTTACTGAGTCGTACGCTTAGTGGTGCACTCTTGATTTTTCCCTTCCCGGAGGTTGATCAGGGTGTACCGTCTCTTTTTGCAGCTGGAAAAGAAGGTAAAGTAAGCAGTTCTCTCTATATAAGGGGATAACGTGTCCAACAGACCTTTAGAGACGGGAGCATACACGGCTTATGCATTACTGTTTTTTGAAAAAAAACAGGCACATTCCAGTTTGTCTGGGCCGAGCTCCGACCGGTGAGAAAAGTCATAAAACCAGCAAAGTTTGTGCACCGCGCAACTTTGTCAAACTGCAGTATAGTGCTTGCAACGCCTCGGGACAAGCCTCAGATGAGGGTCAGCTAATGCTGATGTCGCCGAACTCTGGCATTGTGCAGTGTGGCCACCATCAGCCAGGGTGCTGTGTCTGGAACCGACCCCACCGTCTCTGACAACTCCAACTCATACTTACCTGGCAGGGGAGATACCATGATCAAGAAGGTGGTTCACCCAGGGCGAGGCTCAGCCATTGCACTCCGGTTGCGCTGACCCCTGCGAATTCCCCAAATGTGGGAGTCTCGACTGCATAATTTCTGGTAGTGGGGGACTGCGTTCGCGCTCTCCCCTGACCGCTACGTCAAAGGAAAACAAGGTGTCCCGGGTAGCTTCTTTTACTCGTAAGCGTGAAAGCGTGCTGCCAACTATGCCAGTTTTACGACTGCAGAGTCGGTGCTGTTGTCGGGCCGTGACGATTGGTGGCGTTTCTGTATGTTACAAGCACACATGCCCAGCCCCCGCCCCGCCCCCCAAAGGCGGGGCTTTCCGCCTAAGCCTAACCCTCCGCAACCCCATTGGATAGCGCATGTGACAGTACGGGGCAGGGGTAGCTGACGGGTGCGATCTGGGATTTGGAACGCGGCAGGCGCAAAGAGAGGCCTACCGTGACGGTGGTGGCTGGGACGACTGGGGTTCTCGCTGCCCTCTCAAGGCGAAGGCCGTACTGACTCTGGTTTCTCTTCATAACGCACAAGTCTTTCGCCTTTTACTAAAGACTTCCGTGGAGAGGAACGCCAACGAGTTTAAGCTATTTTTGGTAGGTTTGGCCGTAAGGCTGAGCCCTTTGAGTGTGTGAAAAGTCAAACGGCTGTCTCCGCTAAGAACCAGGGGTGCAAAGTGGGGAGACTGGGTGGGGGTGCTAAGCAGCAGCCATTGTTAGGCTGGCTTGAAAACAGGGCACCGTGACAAGAGAGGATCGTGCCAAGAGCTTGGACGGAAACACGAAACGCTTTGGACTCATCGCTTCTCGGCCTTTTGGCTAAGATCAAGTGTAGTATCTGTTCTTATCAGTTTAATATCTGATACGTCCCCTACCCGGGGACCATATATTAAATTGATTTTTGGATCAGGGAGCCGGAACGGGGGCTTGCTCCTTCCACTCCACGCATCGACCCGGTATTGCATTACCTCCAGGTACGGTGCACATTCTCTGGAAACGTGCAATGTAACTATAGAGTTTTGTGGGGGGTGTTTTTTCCAGGGGAGTCCCTTGCTTTTCTCACATTCCTTTATCGATAGGGTACAAGTTGCTCAAAGCCCTGATGCGGTTACTGAGTCGTACGCTTAGTGGTGCACTCTTGATTTTTCCCTTCCCCGGAGGTTGATCAGGGTGTACCGTCTCTCTTTTGCAGCTGGAAAAGAAGGTAAAGTAAGCAGTTCTCTCTATATAAGGGGATAACGTGTCCAACAGACCTTTAGAGACGGGAGCATACACGGCTTATGCATTACTGTTTTTTGAAAAAAAACAGGCACATTCCAGTTTGTCTGGGCCGAGCTCCGACCGGTGAGAAAAGTCAATAAAACCAGCAAAGTTTGTGCACCGCGCGCAACTTTGTCAAACTGCAGTATAGTGCTTGCAACGCCTCGGGGACAAGCCTCAGATGAGGGTCAGCTAATGCTGATGTCGCCGAACTCTGGCATTGTGCAGTGTGGCCACCATCAGCCAGGGTGCTGTGTCTGGAACCGACCCCACCGTCTCTGACAACTCCAACTCATACTTACCTGGCAGGGGAGATACCATGATCAAGAAGGTGGTTCACCCAGGGCGAGGCTCAGCCATTGCACTCCGGTTGCGCTGACCCCTGCGAATTCCCCAAATGTGGGAGTCTCGACTGCATAATTTCTGGTAGTGGGGGACTGCGTTCGCGCTCTCCCCTGACCGCTACGTCAAAGGAAAACAAGGTGTCCCGGGTAGCTTCTTTTACTCGTAAGCGTGAAAGCGTGCTGCCAACTATGCCAGTTTTACGACTGCAGAGTCGGTGCTGTTGTCGGGCCGTGACGATTGGTGGGCGTTTCTGTATGTTACAAGCACACATGCCCCAGCCCCGCCCCCGCCCCCAAAGGCGGGGCTTTCCGCCTAAGCCTAACCTCCGCAAACCCCATTGGATAGCGCATGTGACAGTACGGGGCAGGGTAGCTGACGGGTGCGATCTGGGATTTGGAACGCGGCAGGCGCAAAGAGAGGCCTACCGTGACGGTGGTGGCTGGGACGACTGGGGTTCTCGCTGCCCTCAAGGCGAAGGCCGTACTGACTCTGGTTTCTCTCATAACGCACAAGTCTTTCGCCTTTTACTAAAGACTTCCGTGGAGAGGAACGCCAACGAGTTTAAGCTATTTTTGGTAGGTTTGGCCGTAAGGCTGAGCCCTTTGAGTGTGTGAAAAGTCAAACGGCTGTCTCCGCTAAGAACCAGGGGTGCAAAGTGGGGAGACTGGGTGGGGGTGCTAAGCAGCAGCCATTGTTAGGCTGGCTTGAAAACAGGGCACCGTGACAAGAGAGGATCGTGCCAAGAGCTTGGACGGAACACGAAACGCTTTGGACTCATCGCTTCTCGGCCTTTTGGCTAAGATCAAGTGTAGTATCTGTTCTTATCAGTTTAATATCTGATACGTCCCTACCCGGGGACCATATATTAAATTGATTTTTGGATCAGGGAGCCGGAACGGGGGCTTGCTCCTTCCACTCCACGCATCGACCCGGTATTGCATTACCTCCAGGTACGGTGCACATTCTCTGGAAACGTGCAATGTAACTATAGAGTTTTGTGGGGGGTGTTTTTTTCCAGGGGAGTCCCTTGCTTTTCTCACATTCCTTTATCGATAGGGTACAAGTTGCTCAAAGCCCTGATGCGGTTACTGAGTCGTACGCTTAGTGGTGCACTCTTGATTTTTCCCTTCCCCGGAGGTTGATCAGGGTGTACCGTCTCTCTTTTGCAGCTGGAAAAGAAGGTAAAGTAAGCAGTTCTCTCTATATAAGGGGATAACGTGTCCAACAGACCTTTAGAGACGGGAGCATACACGGCTTATGCATTACTGTTTTTTGAAAAAAAACAGGCACATTCCAGTTTGTCTGGGCCGAGCTCCGACCGGTGAGAAAAGTCAATAAAACCAGCAAAGTTTGTGCACCGCGCAACTTTGTCAAACTGCAGTATAGTGCTTGCAACGCCTCGGGGACAAGCCTCAGATGAGGGTCAGCTAATGCTGATGTCGCCGAACTCTGGCATTGTGCAGTGTGGCCACCATCAGCCAGGGTGCTGTGTCTGGAACCGACCCCACCGTCTCTGACAACTCCAACTCATACTTACCTGGCAGGGGAGATACCATGATCAAGAAGGTGGTTCACCCAGGGCGAGGCTCAGCCATTGCACTCCGGTTGCGCTGACCCCTGCGAATTCCCCAAATGTGGGAGTCTCGACTGCATAATTTCTGGTAGTGGGGGACTGCGTTCGCGCTCTCCCCTGACCGCTACGTCAAAGGAAAACAAGGTGTCCCGGGTAGCTTCTTTTACTCGTAAGCGTGAAAGCGTGCTGCCAACTATGCCAGTTTTACGACTGCAGAGTCGGTGCTGTTGTCGGGCCGTGACGATTGGTGGGCGTTTCTGTATGTTACAAGCACACATGCCCCAGCCCCCGCCCCCCCCCCCAAAGGCGGGGCTTTCCGCCTAAGCCTAACCCTCCGCAAACCCCATTGGATAGCGCATGTGACAGTACGGGGCAGGGTAGCTGACGGGTGCGATCTGGGATTTGGAACGCGGCAGGCGCAAAGAGAGGCCTACCGTGACGGTGGTGGCTGGGACGACTGGGGTTCTCGGCTGCCCTCAAGGCGAAGGCCGTACTGACTCTGGTTTCTCTTCATAACGCACAAGTCTTTCGCCTTTTACTAAAGACTTCCGTGGAGAGGAACGCCAACGAGTTTAAGCTATTTTTGGTAGGTTTGGCCGTAAGGCTGAGCCCTTTGAGTGTGTGAAAAGTCAAACGGCTGTCTCCGCTAAGAACCAGGGGTGCAAAGTGGGGAGACTGGGTGGGGGTGCTAAGCAGCAGCCATTGTTAGGCTGGCTTGAAAACAGGGCACCGTGACAAGAGAGGATCGTGCCAAGAGCTTGGACGGAACACGAAACGCTTTGGACTCATCGCTTCTCGGCCTTTTGGCTAAGATCAAGTGTAGTATCTGTTCTTATCAGTTTAATATCTGATACGTCCCCTACCCGGGGACCATATATTAAATTGATTTTTGGATCAGGGAGCCGGAACGGGGGCTTGCTCCTTCCACTCCACGCATCGACCCGGTATTGCATTACCTCCAGGTACGGTGCACATTCTCTGGAAACGTGCAATGTAACTATAGAGTTTTGTGGGGGTGTTTTTTCCAGGGGAGTCCCTTGCTTTTCTCACATTCCTTTATCGATAGGGTACAAGTTGCTCAAAGCCCTGATGCGGTTACTGAGTCGTACGCTTAGTGGTGCACTCTTGATTTTTCCCTTCCCCGGAGGTTGATCAGGGTGTACCGTCTCTCTTTTTGCAGCTGGAAAAGAAGGTAAAGTAAGCAGTTCTCTCTATATAAGGGGATAACGTGTCCAACAGACCTTTAGAGACGGGAGCATACACGGCTTATGCATTACTGTTTTTTTGAAAAAAAACAGGCACATTCCAGTTTGTCTGGGCCGAGCTCCGACCGGTGAGAAAAGTCAATAAAACCAGCAAAGTTTGTGCACCGCGCAACTTTGTCAAACTGCAGTATAGTGCTTGCAACGCCTCGGGACAAGCCTCAGATGAGGGTCAGCTAATGCTGATGTCGCCGAACTCTGGCATTGTGCAGTGTGGCCACCATCAGCCAGGGTGCTGTGTCTGGAACCGACCCCACCGTCTCTGACAACTCCAACTCATACTTACCTGGCAGGGGAGATACCATGATCAAGAAGGTGGTTCACCCAGGGCGAGGCTCAGCCATTGCACTCCGGTTGCGCTGACCCCTGCGAATTCCCCAAATGTGTGGAGTCTCGACTGCATAATTTCTGGTAGTGGGGGACTGCGTTCGCGCTCTCCCCTGACCGCTACGTCAAAGGAAAACAAGGTGTCCCGGGTAGCTTCTTTTTACTCGTAAGCGTGAAAGCGTGCTGCCAACTATGCCAGTTTTACGACTGCAGAGTCGGTGCTGTTGTCGGGCCGTGACGATTGGTGGGCGTTTCTGTATGTTACAAGCACACATGCCCCGCCCGCCCCGCCCCCAAAGGCGGGGCTTTCCGCCTAAGCCTAACCCTCCGCAAACCCCATTGGATAGCGCATGTGACAGTACGGGGCAGGGTAGCTGACGGGTGCGATCTGGGATTTGGAACGCGGCAGGCGCAAAGAGAGGCCTACCGTGACGGTGGTGGCTGGGACGACTGGGGTTCTCGGCTGCCCTCAAGGCGAAGGCCGTACTGACTCTGGTTTCTCTTCATAACGCACAAGTCTTTCGCCTTTTACTAAAGACTTCCGTGGAGAGGAACGCCAACGAGTTTAAGCTATTTTTGGTAGGTTTGGCCGTAAGGCTGAGCCCTTTGAGTGTGTGAAAAGTCAAACGGCTGTCTCCGCTAAGAACCAGGGGTGCAAAGTGGGGAGACTGGGTGGGGGTGCTAAGCAGCAGCCATTGTTAGGCTGGCTTGAAAACAGGGCACCGTGACAAGAGAGGATCGTGCCAAGAGCTTGGACGGAACACGAAACGCTTTGGACTCATCGCTTCTCGGCCTTTTGGCTAAGATCAAGTGTAGTATCTGTTCTTATCAGTTTAATATCTGATACGTCCCCTACCCGGGGACCATATATTAAATTGATTTTTGGATCAGGGAGCCGGAACGGGGGCTTGCTCCTTCCACTCCACGCATCGACCCGGTATTGCATTACCTCCAGGTACGGTGCACATTCTCTGGAAACGTGCAATGTAACTATAGAGTTTTGTGGGGGGTGTTTTTTCCAGGGGAGTCCCTTGCTTTTCTCACATTCCTTTATCGATAGGGTACAAGTTGCTCAAAGCCCTGATGCGGTTACTGAGTCGTACGCTTAGTGGTGCACTCTTGATTTTTCCCTTCCCCGGAGGTTGATCAGGGTGTACCGTCTCTCTTTTGCAGCTGGAAAAGAAGGTAAAGTAAGCAGTTCTCTCTATATAAGGGGATAACGTGTCCAACAGACCTTTAGAGACGGGAGCATACACGGCTTATGCATTACTGTTTTTTGAAAAAAAAACAGGCACATTCCAGTTTGTCTGGGCCGAGCTCCGACCGGTGAGAAAAGTCAATAAAACCAGCAAAGTTTGTGCACCGCGCAACTTTGTCAAACTGCAGTATAGTGCTTGCAACGCCTCGGGGACAAGCCTCAGATGAGGGTCAGCTAATGCTGATGTCGCCGAACTCTGGCATTGTGCAGTGTGGCCACCATCAGCCAGGGTGCTGTGTCTGGAACCGACCCCACCGTCTCTGACAACTCCAACTCATACTTACCTGGCAGGGGAGATACCATGATCAAGAAGGTGGTTCACCCAGGGCGAGGCTCAGCCATTGCACTCCGGTTGCGCTGACCCCTGCGAATTCCCCAAATGTGGGAGTCTCGACTGCATAATTTCTGGTAGTGGGGGACTGCGTTCGCGCTCTCCCCTGACCGCTACGTCAAAGGAAAACAAGGTGTCCCGGGTAGCTTCTTTTACTCGTAAGCGTGAAAGCGTGCTGCCAACTATGCCAGTTTTACGACTGCAGAGTCGGTGCTGTTGTCGGGCCGTGACGATTGGTGGGCGTTTCTGTATGTTACAAGCACACATGCCCCAGCCCCGCCCCCCCCCAAAGGCGGGGCTTTCCGCCTAAGCCTAACCCTCCGCAAACCCCATTGGATAGCGCATGTGACAGTACGGGGCAGGGTAGCTGACGGGTGCGATCTGGGATTTGGAACGCGGCAGGCGCAAAGAGAGGCCTACCGTGACGGTGGTGGCTGGGACGACTGGGGTTCTCGGCTGCCCTCAAGGCGAAGGCCGTACTGGTTTTCTTCATAACGCACAAGTCTTTCGCCTTTTACTAAAGACTTCCGTGGAGAGGAACGCCAACGAGTTTAAGCTATTTTTGGTAGGTTTGGCCGTAAGGCTGAGCCCTTTGAGTGTGTGAAAAGTCAAACGGCTGTCTCCGCTAAGAACCAGGGGTGCAAAGTGGGGAGACTGGGTGGGGGTGCTAAGCAGCAGCCATTGTTAGGCTGGCTTGAAAACAGGGCACCGTGACAAGAGAGGATCGTGCCAAGAGCTTGGACGGAACACGAAACGCTTTGGACTCATCGCTTCTCGGCCTTTTGGCTAAGATCAAGTGTAGTATCTGTTCTTATCAGTTTAATATCTGATACGTCCCCTACCCGGGGACCATATATTAAATTGATTTTTGGATCAGGGAGCCGGAACGGGGGCTTGCTCCTTCCACTCCACGCATCGACCCGGTATTGCATTACCTCCAGGTACGGTGCACATTCTCTGGAAACGTGCAATGTAACTATAGAGTTTTGTGGGGGGGTTTTTTTCCAGGGGAGTCCCTTGCTTTTCTCACATTCCTTTATCGATAGGGTACAAGTTGCTCAAAGCCCTGATGCGGTTACTGAGTCGTACGCTTAGTGGTGCACTCTTGATTTTTCCCTTCCCCGGAGGTTGATCAGGGTGTACCGTCTCTCTTTTGCAGCTGGAAAAGAAGGTAAAGTAAGCAGTTCTCTCTATATAAGGGATAACGTGTCCAACAGACCTTTAGAGACGGGAGCATACACGGCTTATGCATTACTGTTTTTTGAAAAAAAAACAGGCACATTCCAGTTTGTCTGGGCCGAGCTCCGACCGGTGAGAAAAAGTCAATAAAACCAGCAAAGTTTGTGCACCGCGCAACTTTGTCAAACTGCAGTATAGTGCTTGCAACGCCTCGGGGACAAGCCTCAGATGAGGGTCAGCTAATGCTGATGTCGCCGAACTCTGGCATTGTGCAGTGTGGCCACCATCAGCCAGGGTGCTGTGTCTGGAACCGACCCACCGTCTCTGACAACTCCAACTCATACTTACCTGGCAGGGGAGATACCATGATCAAGAAGGTGGTTCACCAGGGCGAGGCTCAGCCATTGCACTCCGGTTGCGCTGACCCCTGCGAATTCCCCAAATGTGGGAGTCTCGACTGCATAATTTCTGGTAGTGGGGACTGCGTTCGCGCTCTCCCCTGACCGCTACGTCAAAGGAAAACAAGGTGTCCCGGGTAGCTTCTTTTACTCGTAAGCGTGAAAGCGTGCTGCCAACTATGCCAGTTTTACGACTGCAGAGTCGGTGCTGTTGTCGGGCCGTGACGATTGGTGGGCGTTTCTGTATGTTACAAGCACACATGCCCCAGCCCCCCGCCCCCCAAAGGCGGGGCTTTCCGCCTAAGCCTAACCCTCCGCAAACCCCATTGGATAGCGCATGTGACAGTACGGGGCAGGGTAGCTGACGGGTGCGATCTGGGATTTGGAACGCGGCAGGCGCAAAGAGAGGCCTACCGTGACGGTGGTGGCTGGGACGACTGGGGTTCTCGGCTGCCCTCAAGGCGAAGGCCGTACTGACTCTGGTTTCTCTTCATAACGCACAAGTCTTTCGCCTTTTACTAAAGACTTCCGTGGAGAGGAACGCCAACGAGTTTAAGCTATTTTTGGTAGGTTTGGCCGTAAGGCTGAGCCCTTTGAGTGTGTGAAAAGTCAAACGGCTGTCTCCGCTAAGAACCAGGGGTGCAAAGTGGGGAGACTGGGTGGGGGTGCTAAGCAGCAGCCATTGTTAGGCTGGCTTGAAAACAGGGCACCGTGACAAGAGAGGATCGTGCCAAGAGCTTGGACGGAACACGAAACGCTTTGGACTCATCGCTTCTCGGCCTTTTGGCTAAGATCAAGTGTAGTATCTGTTCTTATCAGTTTAATATCTGATACGTCCCCTACCCGGGGACCATATATTAAATTGATTTTTGGATCAGGGAGCCGGAACGGGGGCTTGCTCCTTCCACTCCACGCATCGACCCGGTATTGCATTACCTCCAGGTACGGTGCACATTCTCTGGAAACGTGCAATGTAACTATAGAGTTTTGTGGGGGTGTTTTTTCCAGGGGAGTCCCTTGCTTTTCTCACATTCCTTTATCGATAGGGTACAAGTTGCTCAAAGCCCTGATGCGGTTACTGAGTCGTACGCTTAGTGGTGCACTCTTGATTTTTCCCTTCCCCGGAGGTTGATCAGGGTGTACCGTCTCTCTTTTGCAGCTGGAAAAGAAGGTAAAGTAAGCAGTTCTCTCTATATAAGGGGATAACGTGTCCAACAGACCTTTAGAGACGGGAGCATACACGGCTTATGCATTACTGTTTTTTGAAAAAAAACAGGCACATTCCAGTTTGTCTGGGCCGAGCTCCGACCGGTGAGAAAAGTCAATAAAACCAGCAAAGTTTGTGCACCGCGCAACTTTGTCAAACTGCAGTATAGTGCTTGCAACGCCTCGGGGACAAGCCTCAGATGAGGGTCAGCTAATGCTGATGTCGCCGAACTCTGGCATTGTGCAGTGTGGCCACCATCAGCCAGGGTGCTGTGTCTGGAACCGACCCCACCGTCTCTGACAACTCCAACTCATACTTACCTGGCAGGGGAGATACCATGATCAAGAAGGTGGTTCACCCAGGGCGAGGCTCAGCCATTGCACTCCGGTTGCGCTGACCCCTGCGAATTCCCCAAATGTGGGAGTCTCGACTGCATAATTTCTGGTAGTGGGGGACTGCGTTCGCGCTCTCCCTGACCGCTACGTCAAAGGAAAACAAGGTGTCCCGGGTAGCTTCTTTTACTCGTAAGCGTGAAAGCGTGCTGCCAACTATGCCAGTTTTACGACTGCAGAGTCGGTGCTGTTGTCGGGCCGTGACGATTGGTGGGCGTTTCTGTATGTTACAAGCACACATGCCCCCGCCCCCGCCCCCAAAGGCGGGGCTTTCCGCCTAAGCCTAACCCTCCGCAAACCCCATTGGATAGCGCATGTGACAGTACGGGGCAGGGTAGCTGACGGGTGCGATCTGGGATTTGGAACGCGGCAGGCGCAAAGAGAGGCCTACCGTGACGGTGGTGGCTGGGACGACTGGGGTTCTCGGCTGCCCTCAAGGCGAAGGCCGTACTGACTCTGGTTTCTCTTCATAACGCACAAGTCTTTCGCCTTTTACTAAAGACTTCCGTGGAGAGGAACGCCAACGAGTTTAAGCTATTTTTGGTAGGTTTGGCCGTAAGGCTGAGCCCTTTGAGTGTGTGAAAAGTCAAACGGCTGTCTCCGCTAAGAACCAGGGTGCAAAGTGGGGAGACTGGGTGGGGGTGCTAAGCAGCAGCCATTGTTAGGCTGGCTTGAAAACAGGGCACCGTGACAAGAGAGGATCGTGCCAAGAGCTTGGACGGAACACGAAACGCTTTGGACTCATCGCTTCTCGGCCTTTTGGCTAAGATCAAGTGTAGTATCTGTTCTTATCAGTTTAATATCTGATACGTCCCCTACCCGGGGACCATATATTAAATTGATTTTTGGATCAGGGAGCCGGAACGGGGGCTTGCTCCTTCCACTCCACGCATCGACCCGGTATTGCATTACCTCCAGGTACGGTGCACATTCTCTGGAAACGTGCAATGTAACTATAGAGTTTTGTGGGGGTGTTTTTTCCAGGGGAGTCCCTTGCTTTTCTCACATTCCTTTATCGATAGGGTACAAGTTGCTCAAAGCCCTGATGCGGTTACTGAGTCGTACGCTTAGTGGTGCACTCTTGATTTTTCCCTTCCCCGGAGGTTGATCAGGGTGTACCGTCTCTCTTTTGCAGCTGGAAGGTAAAGTAAGCAGTTCTCTCTATATAAGGGGATAACGTGTCCAACAGACCTTTAGAGACGGGAGCATACACGGCTTATGCATTACTGTTTTTTGAAAAAAAACAGGCACATTCCAGTTTGTCTGGGCCGAGCTCCGACCGGTGAGAAAAGTCAATAAAACCAGCAAAGTTTGTGCACCGCGCAACTTTGTCAAACTGCAGTATAGTGCTTGCAACGCCTCGGGGACAAGCCTCAGATGAGGGTCAGCTAATGCTGATGTCGCCGAACTCTGGCATTGTGCAGTGTGGCCACCATCAGCCAGGGTGCTGTGTCTGGAACCGACCCCACCGTCTCTGACAACTCCAACTCATACTTACCTGGCAGGGGAGATACCATGATCAAGAAGGTGGTTCACCCAGGGCGAGGCTCAGCCATTGCACTCCGGTTGCGCTGACCCCTGCGAATTCCCCAAATGTGGGAGTCTCGACTGCATAATTTCTGGTAGTGGGGGACTGCGTTCGCGCTCTCCCCTGACCGCTACGTCAAAGGAAAACAAGGTGTCCCGGGTAGCTTCTTTTACTCGTAAGCGTGAAAGCGTGCTGCCAACTATGCCAGTTTTACGACTGCAGAGTCGGTGCTGTTGTCGGGCCGTGACGATTGGTGGGCGTTTCTGTATGTTACAAGCACACACATGCCCCCCCCCCGCCCCAAAGGCGGGGCTTTCCGCCTAAGCCTAACCCTCCGCAAACCCCATTGGATAGCGCATGTGACAGTACGGGGCAGGGTAGCTGACGGGTGCGATCTGGGATTTGGAACGCGGCAGGCGCAAAGAGAGGCCTACCGTGACGGTGGTGGCTGGGACGACTGGGGTTCTCGGCTGCCCTCAAGGCGAAGGCCGTACTGACTCTGGTTTCTCTTCATAACGCACAAGTCTTTCGCCTTTTACTAAAGACTTCCGTGGAGAGGAACGCCAACGAGTTTAAGCTATTTTTGGTAGGTTTGGCCGTAAGGCTGAGCCCTTTGAGTGTGTGAAAAGTCAAACGGCTGTCTCCGCTAAGAACCAGGGGTGCAAAGTGGGGAGACTGGGTGGGGTGCTAAGCAGCAGCCATTGTTAGGCTGGCTTGAAAACAGGGCACCGTGACAAGAGAGGATCGTGCCAAGAGCTTGGACGGAACACGAAACGCTTTGGACTCATCGCTTCTCGGCCTTTTGGCTAAGATCAAGTGTAGTATCTGTTCTTATCAGTTTAATATCTGATACGTCCCCTACCCGGGGACCATATATTAAATTGATTTTTGGATCAGGGAGCCGGAACGGGGGCTTGCTCCTTCCACTCCACGCATCGACCCGGTATTGCATTACCTCCAGGTACGGTGCACATTCTCTGGAAACGTGCAATGTAACTATAGAGTTTTGTGGGGGTGTTTTTTCCAGGGGAGTCCCTTGCTTTTCTCACATTCCTTTATCGATAGGGTACAAGTTGCTCAAAGCCCTGATGCGGTTACTGAGTCGTACGCTTAGTGGTGCACTCTTGATTTTTCCCTTCCCCGGAGGTTGATCAGGGTGTACCGTCTCTCTTTTGCAGCTGGAAAAGAAGGTAAAGTAAGCAGTTCTCTCTATATAAGGGGATAACGTGTCCAACAGACCTTTAGAGACGGGAGCATACACGGCTTATGCATTACTGTTTTTTGAAAAAAAACAGGCACATTCCAGTTTGTCTGGGCCGAGCTCCGACCGGTGAGAAAAGTCAATAAACCAGCAAAGTTTGTGCACCGCGCAACTTTGTCAAACTGCAGTATAGTGCTTGCAACGCCTCGGGGACAAGCCTCAGATGAGGGTCAGCTAATGCTGATGTCGCCGAACTCTGGCATTGTGCAGTGTGGCCACCATCAGCCAGGGTGCTGTGTCTGGAACCGACCCACCGTCTCTGACAACTCCAACTCATACTTACCTGGCAGGGAGATACCATGATCAAGAAGGTGGTTCACCCAGGGCGAGGCTCAGCCATTGCACTCCGGTTGCGCTGACCCCTGCGAATTCCCCAAATGTGGGAGTCTCGACTGCATAATTTCTGGTAGTGGGGGACTGCGTTCGCGCTCTCCCCTGACCGCTACGTCAAAGGAAAACAAGGTGTCCCGGGTAGCTTCTTTTACTCGTAAGCGTGAAAGCGTGCTGCCAACTATGCCAGTTTTACGACTGCAGAGTCGGTGCTGTTGTCGGGCCGTGACGATTGGTGGGCGTTTCTGTATGTTACAAGCACACATGCCCCCCCGCCCGCCCCAAAGGCGGGGCTTTCCGCCTAAGCCTAACCCTCCGCAAACCCCATTGGATAGCGCATGTGACAGTACGGGGCAGGGTAGCTGACGGGTGCGATCTGGGATTTGGAACGCGGCAGGCGCAAAGAGAGGCCTACCGTGACGGTGGTGGCTGGGACGACTGGGGTTCTCGGCTGCCCTCAAGGCGAAGGCCGTACTGACTCTGGTTTCTCTTCATAACGCACAAGTCTTTCGCCTTTTACTAAAGACTTCCGTGGAGAGGAACGCCAACGAGTTTAAGCTATTTTTGGTAGGTTTGGCCGTAAGGCTGAGCCCTTTGAGTGTGTGAAAAGTCAAACGGCTGTCTCCGCTAAGAACCAGGGGTGCAAAGTGGGGAGACTGGGTGGGGGTGCTAAGCAGCAGCCATTGTTAGGCTGGCTTGAAAACAGGGCACCGTGACAAGAGAGGATCGTGCCAAGAGCTTGGACGGAACACGAAACGCTTTGGACTCATCGCTTCTCGGCCTTTTGGCTAAGATCAAGTGTAGTATCTGTTCTTATCAGTTTAATATCTGATACGTCCCCTACCCGGGGACCATATATTAAATTGATTTTTGGATCAGGGAGCCGGAACGGGGCTTGCTCCTTCCACTCCACGCATCGACCCGGTATTGCATTACCTCCAGGTACGGTGCACATTCTCTGGAAACGTGCAATGTAACTATAGAGTTTTGTGGGGGGTGTTTTTTCCAGGGGAGTCCCTTGCTTTTCTCACATTCCTTTATCGATAGGGTACAAGTTGCTCAAAGCCCTGATGCGGTTACTGAGTCGTACGCTTAGTGGTGCACTCTTGATTTTTCCCTTCCCCGGAGGTTGATCAGGGTGTACCGTCTCTCTTTTGCAGCTGGAAAAGAAGGTAAAGTAAGCAGTTCTCTCTATATAAGGGGATAACGTGTCCAACAGACCTTTAGAGACGGGAGCATACACGGCTTATGCATTACTGTTTTTTGAAAAAAAACAGGCACATTCCAGTTTGTCTGGGCCGAGCTCCGACCGGTGAGAAAAGTCAATAAAACCAGCAAAGTTTGTGCACCGCGCAACTTTGTCAAACTGCAGTATAGTGCTTGCAACGCCTCGGGGACAAGCCTCAGATGAGGGTCAGCTAATGCTGATGTCGCCGAACTCTGGCATTGTGCAGTGTGGCCACCATCAGCCAGGGTGCTGTGTCTGGAACCGACCCACCGTCTCTGACAACTCCAACTCATACTTACCTGGCAGGGGAGATACCATGATCAAGAAGGTGGTTCACCCAGGGCGAGGCTCAGCCATTGCACTCCGGTTGCGCTGACCCCTGCGAATTCCCCAAATGTGGGAGTCTCGACTGCATAATTTCTGGTAGTGGGGACTGCGTTCGCGCTCTCTCCCTGACCGCTACGTCAAAGGAAAACAAGGTGTCCCGGGTAGCTTCTTTTACTCGTAAGCGTGAAAGCGTGCTGCCAACTATGCCAGTTTTACGACTGCAGAGTCGGTGCTGTTGTCGGGCCGTGACGATTGGTGGGCGTTTCTGTATGTTACAAGCACACATGCCCCAGCCCCCGCCCCGCCCCCAAAGGCGGGGCTTTCCGCCTAAGCCTAACCCTCCGCAAACCCCATTGGATAGCGCATGTGACAGTACGGGAGGGTGACGGGTGCGATCTGGGATTTGGAACGCGGCAGGCGCAAAGAGAGGCCTACCGTGACGGTGGTGGCTGGGACGACTGGGGTTCTCGGCTGCCCTCAAGGCGAAGGCCGTACTGACTCTGGTTTCTCTTCATAACGCACAAGTCTTTCGCCTTTTACTAAAGACTTCCGTGGAGAGGAACGCCAACGAGTTTTATTTTTGGTAGGTTTGGCCGTAAGGCTGAGCCCTTTGAGTGTGTGAAAAGTCAAACGGCTGTCTCCGCTAAGAACCAGGGGTGCAAAGTGGGGAGACTGGGTGGGGGTGCTAAGCAGCAGCCATTGTTAGGCTGGCTTGAAAACAGGGCACCGTGACAAGAGAGGATCGTGCCAAGAGCTTGGACGGAACACGAAACGCTTTGGACTCATCGCTTCTCGGCCTTTTGGCTAAGATCAAGTGTAGTATCTGTTCTTATCAGTTTAATATCTGATACGTCCCCTACCCGGGGACCATATATTAAATTGATTTTTGGATCAGGGAGCCGGAACGGGGGCTTGCTCCTTCCACTCCACGCATCGACCCGGTATTGCATTACCCCAGGTACGGTGCACATTCTCTGGAAACGTGCAATGTAACTATAGAGTTTTGTGGGGGTGTTTTTTTCCAGGGGAGTCCCTTGCTTTTCTCACATTCCTTTATCGATAGGGTACAAGTTGCTCAAAGCCCTGATGCGGTTACTGAGTCGTACGCTTAGTGGTGCACTCTTGATTTTTCCCTTCCCCGGAGGTTGATCAGGGTGTACCGTCTCTCTTTTGCAGCTGGAAAAGAAGGTAAAGTAAGCAGTTCTCTCTATATAAGGGGATAACGTGTCCAACAGACCTTTAGAGACGGGAGCATACACGGCTTATGCATTACTGTTTTTTGAAAAAAAACAGGCACATTCCAGTTTGTCTGGGCCGAGCTCCGACCGGTGAGAAAAGTCAATAAAACCAGCAAGTTTGTGCACCGCGCAACTTTGTCAAACTGCAGTATAGTGCTTGCAACGCCTCGGGACAAGCCTCAGATGAGGGTCAGCTAATGCTGATGTCGCCGAACTCTGGCATTGTGCAGTGTGGCCACCATCAGCCAGGGTGCTGTGTCTGGAACCGACCCCACCGTCTCTGACAACTCCAACTCATACTTACCAGGGGAGATACCATGATCAAGAAGGTGGTTCACCCAGGGCGAGGCTCAGCCATTGCACTCCGGTTGCGCTGACCCCTGCGAATTCCCAAATGTGGGAGTCTCGACTGCATAATTTCTGGTAGTGGGGGACTGCGTTCGCGCTCTCCCCTGACCGCTACGTCAAAGGAAAACAAGGTGTCCCGGGTAGCTTCTTTTACTCGTAAGCGTGAAAGCGTGCTGCCAACTATGCCAGTTTTACGACTGCAGAGTCGGTGCTGTTGTCGGGCCGTGACGATTGGTGGGCGTTTCTGTATGTTACAAGCACACATGCCCCCGCCCCCCGCCCCCAAAGGCGGGGCTTTCCGCCTAAGCCTAACCCTCCGCAAACCCCATTGGATAGCGCATGTGACAGTACGGGGCAGGGTAGCTGACGGGTGCGATCTGGGATTTGGAACGCGGCAGGCGCAAAGAGAGGCCTACCGTGACGGTGGTGGCTGGGACGACTGGGTTCTCGGCTGCCCTCAAGGCGAAGGCCGTACTGACTCTGGTTTCTCTTCATAACGCACAAGTCTTTCGCCTTTTACTAAAGACTTCCGTGGAGAGGAACGCCAACGAGTTTAAGCTATTTTTGGTAGTTTGGCCGTAAGGCTGAGCCCTTTGAGTGTGTGAAAAGTCAAACGGCTGTCTCCGCTAAGAACCAGGGGTGCAAAGTGGGGAGACTGGGTGGGGGTGCTAAGCAGCAGCCATTGTTAGGCTGGCTTGAAAACAGGGCACCGTGACAAGAGAGGATCGTGCCAAGAGCTTGGACGGAACACGAAACGCTTTGGACTCATCGCTTCTCGGCCTTTTGGCTAAGATCAAGTGTAGTATCTGTTCTTATCAGTTTAATATCTGATACGTCCCCTACCCGGGGACCATATATTAAATTGATTTTTGGATCAGGGAGCCGGAACGGGGGCTTGCTCCTTCCACTCCACGCATCGACCCGGTATTGCATTACCTCCAGGTACGGTGCACATTCTCTGGAAACGTGCAAATGTAACTATAGAGTTTTGTGGGGGGTGTTTTTTCCAGGGAGTCCCTTGCTTTTCTCACATTCCTTTATCGATAGGGTACAAGTTGCTCAAAGCCCTGATGCGGTTACTGAGTCGTACGCTTAGTGGTGCACTCTTGATTTTTCCCTTCCCCGGAGGTTGATCAGGGTGTACCGTCTCTCTTTTGCAGCTGGAAAAGAAGGTAAAGTAAGCAGTTCTCTCTATATAAGGGGATAACGTGTCCAACAGACCTTTAGAGACGGGAGCATACACGGCTTATGCA